>NC_051441.1:1159691-1193356 GCF_001649575.2 Kryptolebias marmoratus | reverse complement strand
GAGCCGTTTGGACCGGGAGTCGCCATTGTTGTGTGTTTGAATTCCATCGGCGGCGCAACAACCGGGCTGCAATGCAGCAGAAAGCTGGGAACTTCACTCCTCCTGCCCTCCCTGAAAAAAAAACACACACACAGCTTCACCAGCGGGAGCCTCGCCCCGCAGAACAACAACCCGGGAGGCGGCTGGCGGAGACCGGAAGTGCGCCGAAACCGTAAATATGCGTCAAACTGTGCGGCTCGGTGAAAGGCCGCCTATCTCATGACAAAAAACAAACACCCAACTGAGCTAAGCTAACTAAACAAGAGGCTTTACGAGCCGCAATCAGCTGACATGTCAACATCCACTGAGCGCGTCAAGCTAGCAGCGGTTACCCGGGCGGAAACCGGATGTCTGTGGCGGTGGTTTCAAAATAAAACAAACAGCGTCCCAATAAAATCCGAATTCTGAAGATGAACAGATAAAGCACAATTTTGGTATTTATTTAACATGTCTATATAAATTTCAATTAAAATTGAAAAGATATTTCAGGATATCAATATAGCAGAATTTCTAAAATATACATTTTGTTTAAATTTTAATAATAAAAATAAACTGGTGATACTAATATTAATAATATTAACACCAACCATATTATTACCATCAGTGACATTAATAATTATTTTAATCTATTATTTTACTAACTACATCGTCAGTGTAATTTTATTTTGAAATCAGGTACCGGATGTCTCCCTCATGGGTTTTCTGGGAAGGTACGCTCGTTTTGTCGACCGAGGCGTTCAAATTGACGAACGCTTTAAGATTTAATTCTTTGTAATTTACTCATCTGGGCTAATTTGGATTGTTTTTACGAATCACTAGATGCAGATATCAAGTTTAAATAAACAACGTTACCCGTGTTTCCCCTTTAACGGTTTAAAAACAGGAAATCATTTGCTCTCCTCCCGGCGGGTCGCCGCATCTTCCAGCTGACGGTGATCATATTGAGCGAACCCTCGCTCTTCAATAAGGACGGCGGTCGGGTGCGTTTGTTCAGTCTCGCCTGTTCGTCCCTCAGGCCCGGGCGGGGTCTGAAACGGTCCAGAGCAACAATGGTAGAAGTTTGTAACGAGGAGAAGAGGAAGAAGGAGCCGTGGCTTCCTGTTGTTTGGCAGATCTGCAACGCTGTGATGTCGCTGTTCTTCGCTCTCGCATCTTACGTTCAGGTTAGTCTTTTATTTTGAAAAGGATTGTTTTGCTTTAAATTAGGATCCCAGTAACTGTGTTTTCTTTTTTTCTGCAGATTAATGACCCGGACGCGGGCTTGTGGATGGTAGGTGGTTCGGACCTGTTGGTGTTGATGGGTTGGGTGGACAGTTTTTCACATATTTCTGTTCCAGGTGGGTTACGGTGTTCCTGCAGTCCTGAGTGCCTCTGTTGGCTTCAGACCGCACGTGACCGGTACGAGCAGAACCTTTAAGTTTATAACTGTCTGTTTAAGATCAAACACCTTTTTAAATAAACATATAAAAACAAAGTAACCTGCTGATATTTTCCTTTCCTGTTTGAAAAACGCTTCTGAACAAGTTGCTGGACTTTTTGCAGTTCTGGGGGCGCCCTCTGGTGGCTGCGACCACACACTGCAGCCGCATGTCTATCCTGACCTTTAACCTTTTAGGGTCATTTTCCTGCTGTTTCCCCCGCAGAGACTCTAACCTGGAGGCGAGTTGCTGACCTGCATGTGATGATCTGCAGCACGGTGATCTCCATGTTGGGATGGAAACTTTACTCACAAAACATCACTCAGATCTTCCAGCAGGAAGAGGGCAGGTAGGCTTAAATTATAACCTTTGACCTCTGCTTTCAGACCCACTCTTCTGTAAGACATGTCCTACATCCTCCAACTCTTAAACCAGCCTCTGTTTTATAATTATCTTACACAAATATTTTAATTTGGGCAGGATAAGCTATTCATTTGATGGAATCAGATGTAATTATTCTTTCAGAAATGAACATAATCAAGCAGGTAGATTTTTCTTTAAATAATTAAGGAAAAAAACAATTAACATTCATTTAAACTAATGCTCAATTTCCCTAAAACGTGATTTATTTTTCCAGTAAATTCATTTTGGTGTTATATAAATACAAACCAATAAAATAATTAATCATTTTCAATCATTCTGAAGTTTATTATGTTTCATTAAATGCTATATTTAAACTACCCTATTTGTTGTTTTTAGTGACTGAATAAACAATAAAGAGAAGACAACAATTAGCATGTGCTTTAGGTTATTATTTCTTCTTTTAGAGAATTTTCTGGTCTCGTGTTGACAACTGTCTGGCTTCTCTTGTGTCGACACTCTGGAAGGTAACTTACTTTTAAAACTTATTAATTTACGTCACTAATAAAATAAGCCTTTGAGTGGATTTTATCATTTTTTCCTCCTCTCTCGTTTACGTCAGAGCTCCTGTTGGGATGCTGCGTGTCTCCACAGCCGTTGCCATCGCAGTTTTCCCCATCGTGGCCTGGCTTTACTACTACATCAACAAGGAGCTGAGATCAAACTGGCCGTCACATTGTAAAACTGCAATTTAGACGGTTTTCAAGTCTGTGAAAACATTCCTGTTTTTGTTGTTGGACTGAAAATCATTCATCATAAAATGCTGCTTTGGTAGATCATATAAACATAAGAGCTGAAGTGCACTAAATGTTTATTTTTTGTTAATATATTTTGTAATCCAGTGATTATTGCGAACAGTATTTCATTCGCTGTGAAGATTGTATTTCTATAAAAGGTTTATTATGTATTTTTTTTACATTGAATTGAAAGTATTCTACCAAATGAAGTGCAATGTGTAAATAAATAAAATTGATAACAAAATCGGTGTTTTGTGTGTATTACCAGTTTCCATCGGTAGGTGGCAGCAGAGAGAACAAAAAAAGCGTAGAAGAAGAGTCACATGACGCTGTTTTTTTCTAATGGATCTCAGATCTGCCTATTTAGCGTTAGCATTAGCATTTTAACCTATCTCTATTTAAAGAACTGACCGGAGATCAGAAGTTTGAGCTGCAGGTCTCCGCCCCTTTTTTATGTAGTTTTATGAAACTTGCAATCACTTCCGGGTTATCATCATAGCGGCTCCGTCAAGGTCCAAACAAACATGAGTGCCTTGTATCAGAACCTGGGCTGCCGGTTGTTTCACGATAAAGTTCTACAGAACCGAGCCGTCAGGTTGGCACACAGTCTCATCCAGAGGGAACCCGCTCCGTCAGCGCGAGGAGCTTACTGTTTCCGGGTAGGTCGACGCAGCTGCAGGTGTTTGGCTCTCTCACCAAACTCCATTTAAAAAAAGGCAATTTTCTGCTTTTTTCGGTTTAACTTATATTTAAGCCTTTATTTAACTCTGGTTTTGAGTCCACTTTAATCAGCTCGTACTGTTAGAATTTCCCGCTTCATAGTTTATGATGTAAACGTTCATTTAATTATGTTTCTTAATAATAAAAAAAGAAATAGCTGCATTTAATTTAATCTGTTAATAACCGTCATAACCTGGTAGTGATTGTAAATGACACCCTGATCTTTTTAATATAAATTGAATAAACTGCTATTATCATGTCTTAATTGTAAGCACTTGTTTTTCTGTGTACCTGCCAGGTGAGTGTCAGCCAATGGCAGCCCTGCAGCTCAACATGGAGGCTGAATCTCTGTGGTTCAAGGACATTTGCATCAGTTCCTCCACCGCCTTCATCAGGCGAGAAGTCCAAGAAGTCTGGGGTAAATCTCTCTCAGGCTTTATTTAATTTATTCAACCCCTGCTCCTGCGAAGAGTTTAAATTATAATCATTTAAAATCAAGCTGAACAAAGTGGAAATCCACATAAAAGGGCTTCTAAATTAATTAAAGAATAAAAAAGATCATAATGAATGAAGTAAAAAGGTCACATTTTGCTTCAGATTATTTGTTTTTTTCTGATCTGAAATTACAGACAACACTTTTAAAGTTTGAGCTTATTTATTTTGCTTTATTCCAGAAACATTTCCTTTGTTTGATTTCAGTTTTCATTTATTAATTTATTTAATATTGAAAAGGGTTAAAATTCCTCTTTGTTTCCAAAACATTTAACTCCGCTTCACCAGCTCATCACCTTTAAACTCATCCTTCAGCTTCTGTCTGCACGTCACCATTTCGGCTGTTTCAGCCGTTCAGCTCATTCAGGAAATGGCTAGTAGCTTTTTCATTTTTCAAAATATTTGTTTTTATTCACAAATATTTCCCCATAGAAACACACAGAGATCCCTTCAGTTCCTTCAGAAATGTTCTGTTTCAGTTTCTGTCTTCTTACGCTACTTTTAGCTACAGTTTGAATCATTTTATTTACTGTATTTAGCATTTGCTGATTTTTAGATTCAACATATGTTCTGCTGTTTTTAGCTCCAGTTTTGGTAATATTCACAATATTCACGTTCATTTTATTTTGAATATCTGCTCATTTTAGCCACAGATTTGCATCTTTAAGCTGCTTTTAGCTTCTGTCAGTTTCAGCATCCTGCTCGTTTTGAAGAGCGTTGTGTTGAAACTGACATTAAAATGTCTGAACTGTGTTTGTCCTTTTCGCCTTTAAGCCCGTCACGTGGAAGTCTTTAGCGATGACGTTTGCCATCGGAGGCGCTCTGCTGGGAGGGATGAAATATTTCAAGAAGGAAAAGGAGGAGTGTGAGTTTTCCTGGCTGGCGTGTCGCGTGTTTCCTCAGACTTTGTGTCCGTGATGCCTCGTGATTCTGATTTTCAGTGATGGAAAAGGAGCGGAACAGATCGATCGGCCGGCCGGCGCTGGGCGGCCCCTTCTCGCTCGTCGATCACAACAAGAAGCCCACCAAGAGCGAGGACTTCCTCGGCCAGTGGCTCCTCATCTACTTCGGCTTCACGCACTGCCCCGACATCTGCCCGGACGAAATCGAGAAGATGATCGAAGTGGTGGATGAGATCAGTGAGAAAACCGGCGTTTAATCCAAAATCAGAGTCGGTTCGAAGAAAATCCGCTCAGCGACCCGTTTGTGTCCGTCTCTCTCTCTGCAGATGACATCAAGTCTCTTCCTCAGCTGACGCCCATCCTCATCACCATCGACCCCGACAGGGACACTCCGGAGGCCATGGCTGCCTACGTCCAAGGTGCGAACAGAACCGGGTCAAACCGGGTCCATGTGGCTCAGACGCAGGAGAATCAGTGAAGGCTTAGAGTCAAACCAATGCAGCGGACTAAGAATCAGTTAGGGCTTGGAGTACGTATTGAGGAGGACTCTCAGCTACTACCACAGCAAACTTTAGCTCAGTCTCTGTAAAACTGACCGGGTTGAAGTCATATTTACCAAATTTACTCACAAACACACATTTAAAAGTGTTGCACACATAGAAACAATAAGAGAACACAAAGAGTGCAAAACCAACCCGGTGGATAAATAAAAGATATCAGGACTCATTTTAAATACAGATTAGTTTTCAGGTGTTGGTGATGTGCTGTTTAGGTGAAAATAGGCCAGTTTTGAATAAATATTTTGTTATCGACGTGGTTTTCAGACACTTGTTTTCTGTCGGAGGAGAACTTCCACTCAGGAGTTTAACTTCAGCTCCAATTCTCTTAAAATGATGCTGAAATAAAACCAAGAAGGGTCCGAGGCGCCTGCTACGACTCTGACTGCTTTTAGAGATAAACTGAGTTAAAAATCAGAAACATTTAGAGACATTTTGGAGGCTCTCAGTGAGCTTCTGCCTGATCGACTTTAATAAACACAAAACAGCTGGAGCTCAGTCAGTTTTACAGATATTGATCAGAAAATTGGTGTAAAAACATCAAGATAACTCTGGAGTGGAAAGCATCGGTGGTTTTGGTTTGTGGCTCCTCTCAGATCTCCGTCACATGGATCTGCTCCTAGAATGAAACTGTTTACAGACCCATAAATCCTGTTTAACGGAGGAAGAGTGTCCCGATCTGGTTTCTGTTCAGAGTTCTCCCCGAAGCTGATCGGTCTGACGGGGACGAAGGCTCAGGTCGAGGACGTTTCCAGAGCCTACAGAGTTTACTACAGCCAGGGGCCGAAGGACGACGACAACGACTACATCGTGAGTCCCGGCCTGCGGCTCGTTGACCCGCCTGTGGAGCCGAACGCTCGGCCTCACCTGTTCGTCTGCTGCTTTTCAGGTTGATCACACCATCATCATGTACCTGGTGGGACCGGACGGAGAGTTCGTCGATTATTACGGACAAAATAAAAGAAGTGGAGAGATCAGCGGCTCCATAGCAGCACACATGAGGAAAGCTAAGAAGGGGAAATGAGCGGCAGCTAAACGTTAAACCTCAGCGCGGCGGACTGACGGGTCTGATCTGCACCGCTGCAGCCCGATCCTCCGGCTTTACTTTCTATTTAAGATTCTAACGTATGAATGCAGTGATGATGTGTTCGGCTGCTGTTGGGGGATTTTATACCAAGTTTTTCTTGTTTTCTCTTCCTTAAAAAGCCACAGAAACTGTGGCGGGACTCCTCTGCTGCTCGGAGGAACCGAAGGACTGATTTTCTGTTCTTCTCTGCAGAACAAACAGGTCGTCTTTACATTTAAAAGGATGTTTTAGAAAACCTCAGTCAGACTTTAAAGACAAGAAATGTCCCCAAAGAAGTCAAAAACCTGAGTTTCCTTTCATCAGGATTCAGTTTTTAAACTTAACACTCCTCTAAAAACAGATAAATTAACTTAATAAGAAGAATTAAAACCTGAGCATCATTTAAAAAAGGACTGAAATATTTCTTTATAAAAACTGTGCATCTTCTCTGTCCAAAGCAACCATTAGTGTAAATAAAACTTTCTCAAATGTTATAATTTCGGTCATTTATTTTGAAAAGAGAGAAAGGTAAACCTATAAACGTGCAGCTCTGAGAAGGGACTAAAGGTGCATTAGCTGCAGGTTTGAGTAACTGCCTTCAGAGAGAAGTTAAAAGAAATAAAAATAAAAACCTGCTGACATCCACCCAGGATCTTTCAGGATGGATTGATTTGCCGCAGACGACAGAGCGAGGCTTTGATCTTTGCACCAGCTGCTATTGATTTATTAATATCTTTTCCACCTGAACGCCTGCTGAGTTCCTCCTTTAGAAACCGGATCAGAAGGCCAAACGCAGCAGTGGTCCCGCTCCACGAGTCCCAACGTCACGCTTGTTCCCGGAGGAAAAGGCCATCTGAGCTCGGACCGCCAGCAGATGGAGCTCCCAAAGTGGAACGGATCGATTTCCTGTTTCAGAGATTATTTTAAAACCTCGTTAGTTTGTCCAGCTGAGCAGGTTGTTCCCTGAAGCATATCACCCGCCAGATTTCATGCAGAGATCATCTTGTGTTGAGAAATGATGAAGCCATTTTGGACAAACCTTCAAAATAAGAGTCTGTGTTGTGACTGACTCTCAGCTACTACCACACCAAATATCAGGTCAGTGTCTGTAGAATTAACTGTTATAGACATTTTGGTGTTTTTAAAATCAGCTAACTATGGCAGCCATCTTGATCTGGGTTCGCTCCAAACATTAATCAGTCATAGATGTAGATCCGGTCATTGTTTCCTGAAAGTTTCATTAAAATTTATCCGGTGGTTTATGAGATATTTTGCTGACAGACACACAAACGTCCTTCCACCTTCCAACACTTTCAGAGCTGACAAACCTCCACATTCTGCCACACGGGGGGACATTTTTACCGTATCAGCTCAGATTTACCATTAGAGCCCATTAAGCTGCGTTTGCTTCAGCCACTTTCACCCGGTAAGAACTGAGTGCGTTCAGGATTGATCTGCTGCGCCTCAGGGCTCCACCAGCACCTCCTACAGCCGGCCCGTTTGTGGGCAGATCAATGGTGCTGTCAGTCCAAACCCGGGACTCTATAGGTGCTGCTGTTCTTGCAGCTTCGGTGCACAAATGATAGATTAGTCTGCTCGGAGTGCAGGATTTAATCCCCGTTCAGCGAGATGTCCCACGGGAGCCGAGCACCACAAGAAAACAGAAAAAATGATCTTTTTTTAATGTTTCTGTGCCAACAGAGTTTAATGCTGACTTTTTGTTTGTTCTGTGGGTTTGATGGAGCTTTGCTCTGAGGCCATCCATCCATCCATCCATCCATCCATCCATGCATCCATCCATCCATCCATGCATCCATCCATCCATCCATCCATGCATCCATCCATCCATCCATGCATCCATCCATGCATCCATCCTTCCATCCATCCATCTATCCATCCATCCATCCATCCATGCATCCATGCATCCATCCATCCATGCATCCATCCATCCATGCATCCATGCATCCATCCATCCATGCATCCATCCATCCATGCATCCATGCATCTATGCATCCATCCATCCAACTACCTTCACCTAAGACCAGGTTGTGAGACCAACAGCTTCAGCAGAGATCCTCAGACCTTCAATTTAAAAGGAGGGACTCCAAGGATAAATTTCAGTCACTCCAGTGAGTCCTGGGTCTGAAACGCCTCCCTTTCTTACCCAGAAACCCTCAGTTGGCTCCGTTTGATGCAGAGGAGAAAACTCTGCACTCCAGAGGTCCTCGTCTTATCTTTGATGGGGAGTTCAGACATTCTGCAGAAGAAGGTGTTCGCTCCCAGTTGTCCAGGAAACGTGAACAAAACAGCTCCTGTTGGCCTCGTTAGGAAGCGTTTCCCAAGTGATAAAGACCCTAATGATCACAGAATGGAGGGGTGGGCCACCTCAACGACCTTAGTGGTTTGATTGTTATAACAGTGATTTATAAGCCTGGAAGTCCCAACTAACGATCAGAGCTGAAGAGGCCTTTCAGATGAGAGCTGAGACCCCCCAGTCCCAAAGTACCCCCTCACAGGACACCCCTGTCTGAGGCCGGGAGGAGGAAATAAGGAAATAAATCTCTTTTAAAGTTCTCTTTTATTTGAATATTTTAAGATTTTATTGAGTTAAGGCAACATACATCCACTATCACACAAAATGCCAAGAATTACTTTTTAAAGTCACAATGTGTCAAATTTAAAGAGTTGTCGCAGTTTGGTGCCTTTTAGTGGTAGAAAATAACATTACAGTTTTTCTACAACAAGGATAGGATTTGAAATTCTTTCTTTACATAAACTAATACACAAAGTGACTTTAAAAAAGAGGTTAAGAGTATGTTGCAGACTACCTCAAAATCAAACCCAGCAGATATTTCTGTCTCTGCAGCAGCCAGTCCTGATTACTCTCCGCTGTCTTTCGCCTGTAAATGAAGAAAGATATAATTTATTACAGTTCACTTATAAGAATGCATATACAGATCTGTCTGTAGATCCCCCTCAGCGTGGTGTAGGTCGTTTATTTGTGTAAATATAGTTTTTAAACACTGCAAGTTCCATATCAGCAACCTGTTAATATGTAGTGCATTTAAAAAGTATTCCTTTATAAGCTGATATCTCCAGCCAGGTGACTGCAGACATGTTTATGGGATGTATCAGAGGAGAAACACACCTTGCTCATGTCTCGACTTTTTATTTTCATTTTATTGATCTGGGACTCGGCGATGTCGGCTCGCTCCTCGGCCTCCTCCAGCTCGTGCTGCACCTTCCTCAGTTTGGTCAGGTGAGTGTTGGCCTGCTGCTCCTGTCGGAAACCAAATAAACGATGAATAAAAGTCACAAAGATAACTTCAGCTGATGTTTGAGAATGAAAGCTCCTCACCGCCTCCTCAGCCTGACGCTTGTAGGCTTTAACTTTTAGTTGGAGTTTGTTCACGAGCTCCTGCAGCCTCATCAGGTTCTTCCTGTCCTCCTCGGACTGTGAGTGGGAACAGAAGAAGAATCAGGGATCTTCTTCTCTTGAGTTAACTGAATATTTGAGGTTCTTACCTGATAGGTGAGCTCTTTAATCCTGCGCTCCAGTTTGCGCACACCTTTCACAGACTCAACCCCGTGTTTTTGTTCTGCTTCCAGCTCGTTCTCCAGCTCCCTCACCTGCAACAAAGACCAGAGACCAAACGTCTAAAGGCCTTTGGAATGACTGAGAACAGAACCAGAGATCCAGGCGGGATAATTCACCCTCGCTTCCAGCTTCTGCAGCTGCTTCTTGCCGCCTTTCAGGGCCAGGTTCTCGGCCTCGTCCAGACGCTGCTGCAGGTCCTTCACGGTGGCCTCCAGGTTCTTCTTCATCCTCTCCAGGTGAGCGCTGGTGTCCTGCTCTTTCTTCAACTCCTCTGCCATCATGGCAGCCTGAAAGATGGAGTCAAGCTGCAAACTGTCCACACTAAACACGGAGATTTCCTGCTGTGTCTGCACCTCCTGAGATAAGTTTCAGTTTTATAAACCTTGAATTCCACTCACATCAGTGATGGCCTTTTTGGCTTTCTCCTCAGCGTTTCTCGCCGCCTGGACGCTGTCGTCCATCTCGCCCTGAACGTGAGACAGATCCGCCTCCAGCTTCTTCCGGCTGTTGAGCAGGCTGGTGTTCTGGAGCCAGTCGTTGGTTTGACAACAGAGAGCAGAAACATGTTGATTACGGCGTTTCTTTACAGAAATGCTAAAGCCAGGATCTCACTGGGCTGCGACTGCTGGAGACCAGCTGGAGACTCATCTCGAGCTATCCTCTGCAGAGTGTTTGAGACCGGTGAGCCGTGTGCACGGATTATTTTCATGTGCACGGCTTGCAAAACTGTATTGTTGGCCATGCACATTATTTTGTTGCCCACTTTGCACCCACCCCCATATTTATGATTTAATCTGCTGGAGAATCGTATTTATCATCATCAGGGTGGTATTTAGACCTCATCATTCAGGACTGTAGCCTCAGATGTTTTCTGCAGATGTCAAAACACCTCGAGGCAAGTTGGAGACTCTCTGAAGCCAACTTTAGTGTTGTCACAAATGCAAGGTAACTAAACGTCAGCGTAAAATGAGATGGAAGAGTCTGAGTTTCTCTGGGCCTGAAGTGTGACGTGTAAACCTGCAGGATCTGAACCTGTGAATGCAGCAGCTGAACCCTCTCGCTGGCGTCCAGCAGCTCCTGCTCGGCTAGCTTCCGGCTCCTCTCAGTCTGCTCCAGAGCCTCTCGGATCTCCTCCACCTCGGCCTGCAGGAGGTTATTTCTGCGCTCAGTCATGGCGACCTGCTCCTTCAGGTCATCGTTGCTCCTCAAGACATCGTCGAGGTGGATCTGAACCTCCTAAAGTTATTAAAAGGAAGCATTTAGGTTTATAAAACCATCTCTTCTTGTTTGCAGCGATCAGACGACCCACCTTCAGCTGAACCTGAACGTTCCTCAGCTGTTTCTGAGCTTCGGCTGCCTGCCTGTTGGCATGGCTCAGCTGGACCTCTATCTCATTCAGGTCTCCCTCCATCTTCTTCTTCACTCTCAGGGCATCGTTTCTGCTCCGGACCTCAGCGTCCAAATTACTCTGCATGGTGTCGACGACTCGCTGGCTGTTCCTCTTCAGCTGCTCGATCTCCTCGTCCTTCTCAGATATCTTCTTGTCCACCTCAGACTTCACCTGGTTCAGCTCCAGCTGGACCCTCAGGATTTTGGATTCCTCGTGCTCCAGGGAGGCCTGGGAGAAATGGATCACAAACAGAGATGGAAGAAATTACGATGATTTTATTTTTCTTCTACATACCTCTGCTTCCTCCAGAGCTGCCTGGGCCTCCAACTTCTCCTGCTCAGCCTGTTTCTTGGACTTTTCCAGCTCGTGGATGGATTTGCTTGTCTCTCCCAGCTGCTCAGTGAGATCCATTATTTCCACTGGGATGAAAAAGGAAATTTAATTATCTTCTGTAACCACAGACAAATCCTCTTAATGCTTCAGAAACAGCTTTGACCCACGTTGCAGATTTTTATTCTCTCGTTTTAGAGTCTCAAGCTGTTCCAGACATTCCTCGAAGGCATTCTTCATCTTGAAGTTCTCCGTTCCCAAAGAGCGGACCTCCTTTAGAGCCGACTCCAGCTCTGCTTGGCCCTCCTCGTATTTCTGTTTCCACTCTGACACTACCTGAAGGTAAAAGACAAACTCTGATGGTTAAATTCTTATTGAATAGGTTTGGAAATGTTTCCTCACATTACTTAGTTTTTATTGTGGAGTATTTAGAAATGAAGCACAAAGAGGATCCTAATAAATAAAAACTAATTAATATATTTTCACTTAGCTTCATCCTAAAATCTTGACAAAAAGGATAAGTTTGCAGAACATGTAGTTAAATGACTCTATTCTTCTTCTTTATAAGAAGTTAACAAGAATTTCTTGATGAAAGGTGTTTGACGTAAAAAGCTCTTCAAGTCTCGATTTCTGCAGCTTATTCTTATTCACTTGACTCCTCTCCACCCTTTTCTTCTTCAGATGGTTGTTTAAAGTCTGTGATCATCTCTCATGTTGTACAGCAGTGTGGTCCACTCCTGGTCCTTGAGGACCACTGTCCCTCCTTAACGAGTTTCTGCAGAACTCCAGAGGTAATTCAATCATTAAATCAGGAGTGTTGATGCAGGGAAACAACTAAAACAGACAAGACGGTGGCCCTGGAGGGCCAGGATTAGACACAACAACTGGAGAGAAGGACTGAAATAAGTTTTTATTATTATAAATATAAACTTCTTCGCTTCTTTTGTCAGTTTTTCTGTGTTAGGAGTTTATAAGATAATGAAACGTCTCAGGGTGTTTTGTTCAACCTTGTCAAAGTTCCTCTGCTTCTTGTCCAAAGCAGAAGCAGCAGAGTTGGACCTCTCCATGTCCATCATCAGGTCCTCCACTTCTCCCTGCAGCCGCTGTTTGGTTTTCTCCAGAGAGGAACACTTCGAGTTCACGGCCTCCACGGCTTCTTCTGCGTCCTGCAGCCGCAGAGCTAACTTCTTCCTGCAGGAGAACGTGTGCTGAGTCACAGCCTTCCCCAACACATCTGCGTGTCATGAAGCCACATGTTCCTACTTGGCCTCCTCGAGCTCCTCGGTCCGCTGGATGGCGTCGGTCTCGTATTTGGTTCTCCACTGAGCGACCTCACTGTTGGCCTTGGACAGGCAGCGGAGCAGCTCAGCTTTGGCTTCCTGTTCTTCCTCGTACTGCTCTCTGAGGAGCTCGCAGTCGTGACGAGAGGACTGCAAACCGTGAGCCAGGGCGTTTTTAGCCTTAGCAGAAGGAAAGCAGACATTTAAAGCTTTAAACTTCTCCCAGATGTGTGTGTGCTTCCTCAGACCTCACCTTCACCTCCTCTTCATGAAGTCGTTTCAGCTCCTCGATCTGCTGAATGAAGGCTTGCTTCGCTCGGGTCAGCTGGGACATTAGGGACTCCTTTTCTTCCAGCTGGCGAGCCATCTCAGCTGCAAGGTCAGTTCACAAACAAATCTGTGAGAATATTGAACTTTTGCAGGATTATTCAGGTGGGATGAAAAGATCTTCACCGTTTTCTGTCGTCAGCCGAGCTTTCTGACTCGACAGATCGTTTATGAGTCTCAGACGCTCGTCCTCTTTGCTTTTCACCTCGCTCAGCTGATCTTCAAGCGAATGGCACATCTTCTCCAAGTTAATCTTAAGTTTGAAAAACAAGAAAGGTTACTTATCTGGTGACATGGAGCAGAACATTAAACATTAATGTGAGTATCTCACTGGGTTGTGAGAGAAAATAGACTTATCCGAGGAAAGTTTGGGCCAAAATTTGCAGAAAGTACGCATAAATTTCACACCATTGCTACATTTGGATGACATTTTAATGACAAAACTGTTAATTTTAGACGTGCTATAGTAGCTAGAATGTCATACAGCAATGGTGCAACAGGTAAGCGTGACAGTTAAGAAATGTGGACAGTATGAAGACTGTCCTCGGACCTCTGAGGAGAAGAAGTGCAGAAGCTGCTGGAGGAGGTCCAGCCTGCAGGTCTCCTTCCTGCTGCAGCGAACAAGAATGTCCAGTTTTCAGTTTTCAGTGTCGTCTCCAATCAGTCCCGATTTAGTCTCAGAAGTCCCCAACCCCTCACAAAGTTGTCTCACACTGTCTGATTCACAGAAACTGAATTGAGATGGATTTACGACTAGTTCAAGCTCTGAGACTCACAGGAACCCTCTCGAACAGTTTGGAGCCTCCCTCGTCCCAACAGTCTCGGCCCAGTGAGATACAGGTTGGGTTTGGTCACCCACCTTAGCCTTGGCCATGGTCTCCATGTTGCTGGACAAGTCGTCCAGCTCCAGCCGCAGCTCGCTCTTCTCCTTCTCCAGTTTCTGCTTGACCCTCTGGACGTTATCGAGCTGTTCTCCCATCTCAGCCACGCTGTCAGCGTGCTTCTTGCGCAGAGCAGCGGACGTCCCTTCGTGCTGCAGAGACGACTCCTCCAGCTCCCTGCGTAGTTTCAGGAACTCGGCCTCTCGCTTCTTGTTCATCTCCACCTGAGCGGCCGTGGCTCCTCCGGCCTCCTCCAGCCTCTCGGTGATCTCCTCCAGCTCTCTGGACAAATCAGACCTCTGCTTCTCCACTTTGGCTCGAGATGAGCGCTCAGACTCAATTTCTTCCTCCAGCTCCTCGATTCTGGCCTGTTTGGAATGAGTGAGTTGCATTAATTACCTGAAGAATTACAGAGGCAAAGTCAAGTTCCTGCATATGAAACATCATTATTATTTAAAAAAAGCTTCAAGGTTATAAAACCAGGTCGGTCAAACTTGATGCCCTTGATTCTAGGAGGAGATGATGTCCAGTTCTTGTTTCACGGTGTCCTCCTCACCTGGAGCTCTTTTATCTTCTTCTGAAGTTGAGCACTGAGCACCTGCTCGTCTTCAATCTTCGCCTGCAGTTGTGACAGCTCGAAGTCTTTCCTGTCGAAGGAAGCAAAGCTCGTTGATCCAGCTGTGCGGCTGCTGCTGTGAAGCTTTGCAGGCGTGAAAACAATAAACTTACATTTCAAGATTTCTAACAGAGAAGTGAGGCTGCGCTCTACAAGATTAAATTAGCACCTGGTCAGGAATCGTAAGCTATTCTGAATTCATTGGGTTTTATATTTTGACACAGATTAGAGCGTTTTACCTGCATGAAATTAAAAATAAAGCTGTAAAAACTGAAGAGCAGATGTTTTTAACGGCATCAACACTTCTGAGCTGCAGACTCAGTTTCCTGAAGAATAATTATCAGGAAAATAAAACTATTATCTAACCCTACCTATTATTTATTAAAAGGTCAGGTAATGTTCTTGTGACTGATGATTAAAACTAACTGAACTTTTAATTTTGGTCTTTTATTGGACACAGCATGAAATGAACTGGATTTGTGTCGTTTTTAAATAATTTTAGTAGAATTTTATCATCTGGGACACAAAAAAAGCTTCTTTTTATACTTGATGTTAATAATATCTAATTATTTTTATTTCAGTATGAAGATTTGCTGCTGTGTCTCTTTTTATACCTTATTTTATGTATTATCCCTCTAACTTTGGTAAATTTCATAAAACAGGTTCAGTTACGTTTTAACTGCCTCTCTTTAGGAAAAGTGAAATTTTCTGCTCTTTGTGGAACAAATGTCTTTAAATTAGGACACATCTTAAAACTCAGCTGGTTTGGTCAATAAAAGCAGATCAAACATAAGTTTTGTTCGATAAAGTGACTCATTTTAAATGTCTGACATGAAGAAAACTGATGATTGGTTTAAACTCATGAATGCATCATTTAAAGGCAGCCTTCATCCCAAACCCGAAACATTTCCTCCTTACTTCTTCAGCTTCTCATCCAGCTGCTGCTTCTCGTTCTCCAGATCCATGATGGACTCCTGGCCCAGTTTCAGGTCCCCCTCCAGCTTCCTCTTGGCTCTCTCCAGGTCCATGCGGACCTTCTTCTCCTGTTCCAGTGACCCTTCCAGCTGAGATGATCGACTCTGTTATTTACAGTCGCATCTCGCGTCCATCTGTTTGTGCTCTCAGGGACTCACCTCGTCGACCTGCTGCTCCAGTTTGGTTTTAGCTTTGGTCAGAGAGTTTATTTTGTCCTCCTCTGACTGCAGGTCGTCCAGCAGCTGCTGATGAGCTTCCTGCAGAGATTTCTTCTCCTTGGACAGTTTGGAGATGCTTTCCTCTTGACTCAAGATCTCCTCAGTCAGGTTTTTCACCTAAAGTCGTGGTTTAAAGAGTTTTTAAACACAATAAAACATTTGTTCTCCAACAGCTCGATGCAGGAAAAGTTTATCGGCTCACCTTGTTTTCCACAGCATGTTTCTCCTTCTCCACTTTGGCCAAAGTGAGCTCCAAGTCATCGATGTCCCGCTTCAGTTCGGCGCACTCGTCCTCCAGTTTTCTCTTCTTGGCAGTCAGCTCAGCGTTCACCTCCTCCTCGTCCTCCAGTCTCTCTACCACCTCCTTCAGTTTGGCCTCCAGCTGGATTTTACTCTTGATGAGACCTTCGCATCTCTCCTCCGCATCCAACAGGTTGTCAGCTTCCTGAAATCAGCTTTTTGAACCAATCAGGTTCCATGAAATGAAGTTAGTGCACCGGCGTTACGGTTTAACTTACCGCCTGCACTTGAAGCAGGAGGTCGTTTTTCTCCTGAACGATGGAGACCATCTTCTCCTCCAGCTCCCTCCGCCGGTGCTCTGATTTGGCCAGATCCTCCTTGAGCTTTGTGAAATCCACCTTCATCTGGGCCATCTCCTTCTCAGCCTCCGCGCTCTTCAGGAGAGGCTTCAGCTTGAAGTACAGTTTCATCCACGGCCAGTGCTTCACGTTCATGAAGGAACGGAGGTTATACTGGAGCGTGAAGATGGCCTCTCTGTTGGAGGAAAACATCCGTCTGAGCCAGTGAAGGCTGCTGCTGCTGCTCGTGTTGATACGGAACGTTTTATGACTAAATAAATGTATTTTCAGTAACATTTCTGGACATTTGAAGGGTTAATAAGGTTAACATTGTATATCTGAACAGTTAAAGTTCAGCTTGCTCCAGGTCAATTTGTTCTTCTGCCAAATCGTCTTTTTGCAGATTTAGTCACCACCGAAAGCAGGGTTGACCAATCCTGGTCCTCAGGGCCTCCATCCTGCAGGTTTTACTTGTCTCTCTGCTCCAACACACCTGATTTGAATCAATGGGTGATTAACAGGCTTCTGCAGAACATGAAGAGGTGATTTAACCATGAATCAGGTGTGTTGGAGCAGAGAAACAAGGAAAACCTGCAGGATGGTGGCCCTGAGGACCAGGGTTGGAGACCCCTGATCTAAAGGGAAGCTCTGCCACAGGACACTGCTTCGATGAACCTTACATTATGCCATAAGATGTCATTAAATCTAATAAATAAAACAGCTAATTGACCTCAGCAAACACAGAAATGACTAAAACTCAGTTGTGTCTACAGATGTGAAGCTAAGGTTTCCAGAGTTCACCAAAGGAGCTTAAAAGTGTTAAACATTTTACTTCCTGGCCACCATCTTCTGATACTCGAGGCGGACGAGGTAACCGCGACACAGAGCCTGGGTAGACATGACAACCTGGGCCAGCCGCTCGTCTCTCATCTCCTCCAGCGCCCCCAGCAGGCCGGCTTTAAAGAACACCTGGAATCGATCACAGCCGCTCCGTTAAAGGTCCTCCAGCGGAAAGATTCGGAGCAGCTGGCTGATGAATGCAAACCTTGGTGTGTCCAAACTTGTACTGGGTGTGGTCCACATCGATGGAGTTCAGCAGTTTCTCTGCAGCTTTCTTGTTATCCATGAACTGTCCTTCGGGAACGGCGCTGGCGTTAAGAATCCTGTACCTGGGTTGGGATTTCAGACCTGAATGTAAACGCAGACACGATGAAATGTTTAAAGGTAAAAGTTTATCTACCTCTGCTTAAAGTCCCCGTAGAGGATTCTGCTTGGAAATCCTTTCCTGCAGATCCGGATTCCTTCCAGCACGCCGTTACAGCGAAGCTGGTGGATAACCAGGGGGTTCTCCATAGTGCCTGCATCAGAGAGAGAATTATTTCTGGCCTTTTTATTCTGGTAAATATATATATTTAATCAGAAAGTACCGGGTGTTTTGGTCTCGTTTGGTATCAAGCAGCGCACAAAGTGAGGATGAGTTGTCCTCAGGTTGGTCATGAGCTTCCCAAGGTTCTCCTGATGGTAAAATTGGTCTAAGTTATCAGCTTTCTTTGCTCTAATATTCTTCAAAAAGTTCTGATTAATGCAAATAGTTTGAACATTTACCCTGAACAGAGCTGACACCGTTTGGAAAGATGCTCCCTTCTTCTTTGATCCCTTTTTACTTCCTCCTCCAGGCGCCTCTGCAATGAAAACAGATTTTACCCACAACAAAAAAGATATATAAGTTTCCTTTTATTTAAAACCAACAACAAACAAAAACATTGATCGTAAAACCAACCCACCGTCCGTTCCAGAGTAGCTCGCGTAAAGAATGGCCAGTATTTTGTTCGAAGACTTCTGGTAAAGCTGGACCACCGACTCGTTGAGCGGGTCTTTGTTCTTCACTAACCAGCCGGTGATGTTGTAGTCCACGTTGCCAGCGTAGTGCACCAGCGTGAAGTGGGCCTCGGGCTTCCCTTTCACCACTTTGGGCTTCAGGAAGCAGCTGTTCTTGCCGAGATGTTGGTCGTACAGTTTGTTTTTGAAGGAAACGTCCGTGGATTTGGGGAACATGCACTCTTCTTCTAGGATGGAGAAGATTCCCATCGGCTTGGAGACAAACCAAACTATTAGCAACACGTTCACACATTGTCCGGTCCGACAGGTCAGATCTGGAGTTACCTTCTCAATGAGCTCGATGCAGGCTGCCAGATCCATCCCGAAGTCGATGAACTCCCACTCGATCCCTTCCTTCTTGTACTCCTCTTGTTCCAGGACGAACATGTGATGGTTGAAAAACTGCTGCAGCTTTTCGTTGGTGAAATTGATGCAAAGCTGCTCCATGCTGTTGTACTAAACACAACACATAAAGTTTTTATTTCTTTAAACTCCTGAGAAATCTACAGATGGATCTCAAAGACCTACATCGAAAATCTCAAAGCCAGCGATGTCCAGAACTCCGATGAAATGCTGTCTGGGTTGTTTGGTGTCGAGCTGCTGGTTGATCCGTACAACCATCCACAGAAACATCTTCTCGTACACAGATTTCGCGAGGGCACCGATGGAGTTGTACACCTGGAAAGATTAACAGTTTGAGGAATAAAAAAACCTAAAACAAATAAATAAAAACTGAAACTACTGAAAGCGACACAAACCAACTGCATGTTGAAGTAAAAGTGCTTCAAGCAAACAAATATGTTGCTGAAAGATAATTAAAACCTCAATTAAGGATTCAGGATTCAACAATCAGTTATATAGAAGAATAAGGGAACTCTTGAGAATAATACATGTTTTGGAGGGAAATATAAATCTTCGAGATAATTTTACCTGCTGAACATTTTGTCCTTTGGTAACAAACTCGTTTCCAACCTTCACTCTGGGATAACAGAGGTTTTTCAGCAGATCAGCAGAATTCAGGCCCATCAGATATGCAGCTTTATCAGCCTCTGCAAACAAACAAAAGCCATCTTTCTATTTCTCTTTCCTTTAAACTCCATCCCAGGTGCCTGTTGACCGTCCTCACCCTCGGTGCCGTCAGGCTCTGCCTGCTCCTCCCGCTGCTTCTGCTTGAACTTCATGTTCCCATAATGCATCACAGCTCCGGTCAGCTTATAGGCAGATGTTTTCTCCTCAGCTGAGAAGCCCAGAATATCAAAAGCCTCCTGTGTTTAAAGGATAAAACACCAGAAGCCACACTTTGATTGGGACACTCTGACTTCACGCTCGTACAGGACGAACTCACATCTGTCGCCACCAGCTCCTCGGCGTCGTTGATGCTTGTAACGCTGATTTCCCCCTGACTGATGAAGGCGAAGTCAAAGGGGTTGGTGGTGATGAGCAGCATATCTGAGGAAAGGAGAATCTAGTTACAAGTCTTACTTTGATGACATTAAGCTGGGCATCTAAGCGCAGGTTTACCGATGAGTTCAGGCTTCTTGTTGCAGGTGAGCTGATAGAAGATGTGATAGCTTCGCTCCGCTGCCAGCTGGAACGTCACTCTGGATTTCTCCAGCAGATCTTGCAGGAAACAAAAAGCTAAAGTTAAGACATTTTGTTGTGCAGAAGCCTGATTCACCTTTCAGTAAGAACTTACATGTTTCTATGTCTGCAGATGCCAGTTTTCCAGTCGCACCAAAGTGTATTCTGATAAACTTACCCTGTAATTAAAAACGTCATTGTGGTTTAAAGAGTCCAGGTTCATTAGAGGGAAGTCTTCAGGTCGAACTCACGAAGCGAGACGAGTTGTCGTTCCTCACAGTCTTGGCGTTCCCAAAAGCTTCCAGCAGCGGGTTGGCCTGGATGATCTGATCCTCCAGAGTCCCCTGAAGAAGAACCGACCTGTAAATCTCACTCAACCCGCTTCCAAAAACACAAACGACCGACTCTGCCAGCTCACCTTCATTTTGCTGTTGGCATCTTTTTTCTTGTCTGTGGGAACCGCGATTGTTGCAAAATACTGAATGACCCGTTTGGTGTTGACGGTTTTACCAGCGCCGGATTCTCCACTGAGGGGAAAAAACCCAGAAACATTCCTGATTCAGGTCGATTTCACAAACACAACAAACTTGCACGAAACTTACGTGATGAGGATGGACTGATTCTCCCGATCTGAGGACAGAGAAGAGCTGAGTCAGATGGAGCTAAAACAGAAAACGGGCTTTTCGCCGCGGCCGTACCGGTGAGCATGAACTGGTAAGCGTTGTCAGACAGGGCGAAGATGTGAGGAGGGACCTCCATCCTCTTCTTCCCTCTGTAGGCTTTGACCACCTCTGGGTTGTAGACCGGCAGCCATTTGTACGGGTTAACGGTGACGCAGAAGAGTCCAGAGTAGGTCTGCGTGGAAAACACGGCCGCGTGTCATCATTTAGCCTTAGCTGTCGAGGTTTTGGGTTTATCTGCAGACATTTTGAGCCTCTCTCTCTAATCATACTTGTTTTAATTTAAGTGGGTGGTCAGTTTTATGTTCATTAGCTTCATGCAGGTTAATTATCACTTCTTCAGCTGATTACTTTGTTTAATTTCATTTGGAGCCATTTTGTGTCTCAGCTGCTGGTATTATTTGGTTATTTTTGGTGTACTTTATTTTTAAATCTCATTGGCTATCATTAAAATGTTTTGTGGTGATTTGCTGTTTTAATCATCAACCAAAACCTTCAAATCAGTTTTATTCTAAAGTCCAAAAATATGCTGTGAGGTGGAATGAAGAAGGAAGAGAAGTAAACGTGAAACTTCACTGGTTCAACTTCAGTAATGCTTATGCATGTTTGTTTTTGCAGATAAAATCTTGGGATTATTCTTTATGTTCAGGACACTTTAATCTAAAAACAGAATATCATCCATCATTAAATCCTTATTGACCGTTTTCCATGAATGAGATAATTATCATCAGCATGTCCATCTGCACCAGATAAATAATTCCTTATCAGTAGCGTTTTGTAACAAAGCTCTTTAAACCCCTGCTTCCTGTTGGACTTACGTAGATCATCCACGCTGCGTATCGCTCCTTCAGGTTGAAAAGCACCGCAGGTTCATGGAGGTGCGTCATCATCACCATGTCTTCAATCTTATCGAACTTGGGGGGGTTCATCGGAAACACTTGGTCCTCCCTGACGGTTACGGTCTGTAAAATATACATTTAAACATCCGCGTGAAGTGAAACTAAACATGCTGCTGGACGATGAGAGCTTTAAAGGCTTAAAGTCTGCAGGATGTTGATTTAATTTCTGACAAATCCTCGTTTTAGTTTAATTAGTTTACTGAAACTCACGACAGTTTCAGACCACTGGGGCAACATTTGTCCACTCTGATGACCTCTGATCCACATTTATGACCCTTTATATAACACTGCTGATTGTTGATGACAGCGACTGCAGATAATTGCTCCACAGCCCATAAACATTTCAGGAGTTTCAGGGTTGTTTCCCAGAAAAGGAGGCAGTATTTCAGAGAGCCGAAGTACCTGAAAGTGTCAGGGTGGCTAAGGAGCGTTCCTTATTTACACTTTTTTTAAATTTTATTTTAATATAAGCATTAGATTACACTTCTGGTTGTTTTAGGTTGGCTGCATTTCCATCTTAAATGTGTTGAAAATGTGCTACATGTGTAAAAGGTGTCAGTAATCTCTAAATGAACACTCACTCTGTCATCTATGGTCTTCGCCGTGACTTTGCCGTCTGCTCTGTCCTGGACCTCAGCCTTCACGTATAACTCTTTCTCGTCGCTCACGAAGCACGCCGTCTTGCCGTCAAACGGGCGGTTCTGGGCCTCCGCTCGCTCCTTCTCAGACTTACGGAGGAACTGGGCTGCAGGCCCAAAGATGGCCATTTCCCCGTCGGCGTTCATTTTCCTTTCCCTCCTGGAACAGAATCGCCTCTCTTAGCGCCACATCAGTGATTTCAAACCTTTTTTAAAACACAGTTCTACTCACAGTTACTGCAGCAGAGCAGGGAGTGAAACACTGGACAGGTTGTGCACAGTAGCCTCCGCACAGAGCAGGATTGTCACCCTGCAACAACAAAGCTCCTGACTCTTTATATACCTCACCATTGTCCTTGAAACGCAGCCGTCTTCTTTTACCCGGACAGGAACCGGTAACATCACAGACCAGGACGGATCAGCCGTTAAGCCCAAGACACAGAACAGCTCTAATTAACTTCTGACACCTTTGAGAGGTCAAATCTGAAACTTACTGCCTCTGTTTGTATTTCACTGATGCAGTTTAGAACTGGGTGAGTTGGTTTTATATACAGCAACATCAAATTCAAAAGGGTTAAAAAAGGTTTTTTTATTCCAATCAGCACTAAATAGCTTCTGTAAACTCAGAGTTAAGCAAATTGAAGTAGATTTACTTCAGACTCAGAGTATTTCTGAGTTCTGGTGAGGCTGCAGTTTGTATCTGCGATTCATTTTCAATTAAAATTAAAAGCCGAGCAGCGAAGGAATGCATATCGCCCGCCACCTTTCATGCCAGAGTTTGAACTGATGCCTTTATTCCCGTTTTGGTCAAGCCTTGGAAATAAAACCCTTCGCCTGACAGAATGAGATCTTGCTCATCTACTACCACTCCAGGTTTAAGCTCAATGTCTGTAAAACTGACTGAGTTGTGTCCATTTTTGTGTTTCCGAAGGTCAGCTGGTGGTGGCAGCCATCTTTAATTCAATCCACAGACAGACAAACTCACATTGTGGCTTTAAAAGCCGACAGCTGCTATGAAAGCTAACTGTCAAAGCAAAGAAGCCTTCAACAAATAATAAAAGGCTGTTTTAGGCTAATTTGTTCCTTTATGAAACTCTTGTGGCTGTTTTTGTATTTTTGAGCCAGAGAAACATTTTGTGAACAAAGAAAATTAGACGTAATTTGCTGTTTTTCAGCTTCTTTTGTTTGGAATTTCAAAGAATATGAGCTGTCAGGACAAACAAAGCAAAGAATATTTCTAAACTGTCGTACAAAAAAAATACCGGAGATTGTTATTTCAGATTTCATTCTCGAAATCCTGTCAAATTAAAAGGTAATCTCTGTTATATTTTCTAATAGAGCTGTTATTTATGAGCTAAATATTCCTCTGGAACAGCTCGAGGGTCTCAAACAGCTATTTTGGTGGATGAAGCGGGCGATTAGTGTCCGGAGACGAACCAGCGGACACCCTTTAAACGTGGATTTGAGGAGGATTGATTGTTTCTCTTCTGGAGGATTATTTCTGGCAGCTGCTGCGGAAAGAAAGGCCATCAAAGCTCGAGTTGTTTTAATAAAGAGACCGTGGCAGGCCTCCAGACCAAACAGTCCGGCGTGAAGGAGTGAGGAGTGAATGAGGAGTGCGAGGACGCTCCAACCAATCAGAGCTGGCGCTGAGAAACCCTGTCAGTTGGTGTAATGTCACAGCAAGGTGAAGTGGGACTTTAGGTTACAGACAGACTGCCAACAAAAGTCAAAAATCACCACCGGGATCACAAACCTTTCAAAGCCGGCTCTGAAGTTTTCCATAAAAACTTGATTTTATGTTTATAGTTTTATTCTGGGGCAGCCTGAAGGTTGCAGGACAGAAGGAAGACAGCCGGATAAATTCAGAACGACTCACTTCTGCTGGTGTTAACTCGAGGGGTTTTCTGTTCCACCAAGAACGTTTGTGAAGAAAACTGAAATATTTTAAATCAGATTCCTCTGCAGATGGATCGTAGTTCAAGTTTGGAGGAATCAAATGAGCCAACTGCTCATATAAACTAGAAAAACTACATTTTCTGTGAGCTGAAATCTGCAGAAGAAGCTGAAACTCAGACGCTGAAGCTAAAAGAAGCAGAATGCTAAATGTAGCAAAAGGCTAGCTATAAATAGCAGGATGGTAAAAAAGCTAAAATAACATTAGAAGACAAAAAAGAGCCAGTTTGCTCATTAGGCAGGGAGTCTGAGGTAAAAAGCAGAGGTGGAGAGCGGGCAGGCAGGTGGCAGCTGGGGGGGAATTCCACTCTCAGGTGAGCTGGAAAGGTAAGTTTCAGCAGACTTGACACCAGGAATTTCCCCAGCAGAGGAGAGGAGATAAATGGTGGAACGAGAAGGTTCAACTAAGAGGCTAATAGTTCATCATGTAGGTTTCAACCTCCTGTGGATGAACGCAGCTCCAGGCTGGTCGTAAATCGCAGCACTCGTGATGAGTGGAGCTGCAGGTGTGCCAATCTGCAGCCAGGTGATGCCAGAGGGTGGAGCTGTGGACTGCAGCTCCACCTGAGACAAAAAAATCAACTAAAAGGTAAAAAAATGAAGATTAAGTTTAAAGAAATCCCCTGGAAACTCCAAACATGGAGCATTTAAAAGAAAACAAACACTTCAGGTCAAAAATCAGACCCTGCAGAGGCCTGAATGACTGCAAACAAATTAGATTTAAATAACAAGAATGTTGTTAGTTCCTGCAGAGAAAGAGAGCCTCATAAAGTTCCAGAAAGCCAGAAAATCCTTAAAGTTAGTCTAATTCAAGATGGCTGCTACTGCTAATTGACCATGGCAAACACAAAAATGGCTACGACTCAGTCCGTTTTACAGATATGGAGCTAAAACCTGTCGTGATTCATGTCAAAAACTGAGCGCTAAAAGATTTGTGTTTAAAACTTTGACATCATCAGGTAAAAATCCTTCCTTGGTTTTACTTTAGGCATGAATAAAACGCTTTAACTGACACTTTTCTGTGTTGAAAACTGCCTCCACAGTTTGTCTGCACATCTGCTGAGGCCACGAGTGTCTTCAGTGTCCTGAGAGACACAGACCTCATCTGTTTGCAGCCCGAGCGGGCCAACTCGCAATTTATGCAGAGTCAATTGGATTAACAGAACAGAACAAGCTGGCAGGACAGAAAAGTCCTTGTTGTGTTGCAGTAAATAGGAAACGTGTGCGACAGACTGACAGGCCTCCTCTGCCAAACAAAGACGGACACAAAAAGTCTCTCAGATCAGAACTTCAACACGTCTTTCCTGGGCCAAAGCAGGAAAAAGGCCACTTATTCTGAAAGTAATTGAGCTCGTCTCTGACTGTGACTGCAGACGGTAATGAGATCCCATAATCCTCTCTGTCTTCATTCATGTTTCCAGCAGCTGGTTGACTGACCCGTTCTCAGCATTTCAGCATGGTAGGAACTTTGTTTTAATTTTCTTTTAGGCTGTAAAGACGTGCAGAGCCAAGCTGACAAAACACGTCACGGCTTGTAAGTTCAGTAATGCTTTCAGCAGATCCTCAATCGAAGACAAACAAACATAAACTGAAACTTGCTTTTTTTTACTGCTTAATTGGGGGGATTTTGTAGATCATCTCTTTAATAATCAGTTTGCAACTGTTGACCAAACTGGAATAATATCTCAACTATCTGCCATTAAATCTCCTGCAGACATGCAGAGAATAAATCTGTTGATCTGCTGGAGCAAACTGAGATATTATCATTGCTTTATCCTGCAGGGAGCATTGATTTTATGGTTTACGCTGAAAAACGTTCAGCTTATCTCACTACAAAGACTCTCCTCGGTTAGTTATAGTCATTTGTTTGTTTGCTAATGTTTTTTTTGGTGCCCAAAAAGACTAACTGACCTGACGCCGTTTGAAGGAGGCGTTCCTCAGAGTTAACCTGAACTGTGTTTCCAGAGCAGAAATCCGTCTAATGTTTAAATTTATTTAGTTAAAAGTTTAATTTTAATCAAGGTCAACACCAAAACAATTGTTTCTTTGTTCATTCTAACAAAAGGCTTTCAGAGCTAGTCTATAATTAGGCTTTTCTTTTAAACTACTGATACAAAAACCCACACATTTAAAATAAAAACAATGTTCTGTCAAAGATTGCTCCTGTTCTGTGCTTCGGCTTCACAAAACCTGCTTGTCTGCACTCTCTGCGTCGTTTTTCACATTTTTGTTGAAGTTTTGCGGCGTCACTGCTGCAGCCACAAGGACTCCAGTTTCAGGAGACCCAAACTCAGACAATAAAATGACGTTTCTGACTGAATTATCTGCTGCAGCTCTAAAAGCCACCCTGCCAGGCGGCTGAGGGATGCATCTTCGAACAAACAGATCGTTGCTTTCTTCATGACTCCGTTTGTCCTGATTTTTCCTACGTTTGGTTTGCAGTGACTGAATGTTTCTCTCCACGGCTCCAACAGCAGCTGCTGTTTCAAACCCCAGAAACAAACCATGTGGAAAAAAAGGAGTTTAGCTCTGAACGAACTGCTTCAGTCGGATCAGAGAGGTCCAGGAGGGATCTCACAGATCCAACACGAGAGGAAAGTCGATCCTAGAGCACCCCCCACCCCCCACCCCAGGAGGATCGTAGGGTTTGGGAGAAATATCTTGTAGATCTACGTGTCCAATTTTCCAAAGAGTTTCCATGAAAGATCAGATATTCCTGCCGCCCCGCTCTTTAGCTCGGCTCAGCATGAAATCCCTGAGAAAAGGAGATTATTAGCTGATAAGATCTTATCTTCAAACACTGAGAAGTATTTGATTTTAATCACTTACAGTCATGCTTTTTAGTGCATTTTAATACCTACAATAAAGACATGCTCTCTTTTAGTTTGAAAAGAAAATAAACAAAGATTATTATATATATTTAGAATTATTTAAAGTGATGCACAAATTTTGTTGCATGTATAAATCATCCCATACATACTGTGACATTTATGACGCTACTTTCCCTCAAAATAACAGATTTATTCAAGGATGCATGAGCATCAAAGCCCCCCAGTTACAGTTCTTATGTTATTTTTCCATTTTTGTCTCACATAAATCAAAACGGCTCAATTAGAAAAGTGAAACGTGACTTTAAAGGAGAAAGTTGATGGTTGTTCTGTGTTTCTGCAGAAGGTTTAACACTTTGTGCATGGGGATACTCACCTTGCTGTTCACCTTGAATCTTTTAACCTTGATAAGTTTCTTTTTTCAGGTGGAAAGTTAAACCGGCTAGTGGTCAATTAAAGTTTAATGAGAAGCAGGCTGGTGGGGGATCCTTGGTGGGGCTGTGGAGCTTCTGCTGCCGGGATTTGTGGATGTTTTTCAGACTCTGGTAATTAAAACTGTCAACGCGTAGTTTTCCTTCTTAAGAAAGAAGAGCTTTAATTATTTATTCCATTCATTGTCTGCAAATTGATTCTGAATAATTGCACAAATGAGGAAAAATAAAGTAATGGCCTTAAGTTCACAAGTCAAAGATATTTAATACTAATCTTTGTGGAGACCGTTAGTAGATAACTGGAGCTGCTCGGGGTAAACAGTCAGAGCTGCATCATTAGATCATCTCTGTCTCCCTGCAGGCTGCGGAGCGACGGGCAAACACAACATTAACGGGTTCTAACTTTGTCTGAGCAAACTAATGCTTTTTGGAGGATCCAGACGATGGGACGGGAGGGGAAAGCAGATTGTGGTTCACAAACGACAAAATTAAACAACTAAAATTAATTAAGATGAGCTGAATGGAACCAAACTTTCTGTGGACTGAGGGATCTTCTTCTGTTTTACTCATCCCATAAGCCCACCAGTGTGATATTTATATCGTCTCTGTTGGGTTCTGTAGCTCTCCAAAACCACATATGTTCAGAACAAAAATAAATTAATGTTTTTCTGTCAGAGTTTGTCATTTGTTTGTGTAGATAATTGATATTTGAAGCTGAAGCTGTGCAGCTGTTTGTTTGTGCCTTCTTGCACGCTTGTGTTTTAAACAAAGACTGGAGGTAAATCTGTTAGTTTGTGGACTTTGAGTCAGGATGAAGATGAACACTTGTTATGTTTCAGTGCAGAGAAACATGCATCCTGCTCCTTTTGAATAAAAACCTGCAGGAGGTTGCAGCAATAAACTATAAGTTTTAATAAGCTGCAGCACAAAAGACCTCTGGGGTCACATTTTTGTACAGAAAGACAACATATAGGTCGACTGTTTGTTTGCTGAAAAAAAAGGTCAAATCCTGCAGAAAAGCAGCTATCAGAAGAAAAGAAGGACACATCAGTCGACTCTGTCCACCCACTCTGCCCTGCTGAGGAACATGATACGGCTCTTTTATCATTCTGCCAATAATCTCCCTATTTCTTCATCTCGTCCTCCCACCTCCCCTCAGATGTCTGATTGGACAGCAGCGTCCTGAAGCTCGGCTCCGGCAGAGATCTGAGCGGGCCATGCTCGGCTGCAGATCCCTGCAGATTAAAAACGACTCCTTCTCTTGTGAAGCACGCTGCAGTCATCCCCGGAGCGGCCTGAATAATGTGGCTCCTGGGGGACTGCTGATAAGCTGCAGGAAGCATTTGTCTCTGTTTATTCATTTCTGTTTCGCCGTATGAATAACGCCATTATTTAGGCAGTGAGGGGTGCTGAAAGGGAAAATGGGAGTTTGATGGTAGGAGCAGTTTGTATCCCGTTTACAGCGTTCATCTTTCCTGCAGCTGGGAGCTCGTGGAAATGTTGCAACTCTGCATAAACTGTAACGATGCAGCTGCAGAGTTTTACCTCAACGCTAAACAGGGGAGGGGATTTACTTATCTGTCACTTCGTCACACCAAACATAAGGGTTTGGATCAGCTGCACGGGTTCTGGATCCATCGCTGACAAAACAGCATTTCAGGAACATGATCCACATGACAGAGGAGAAACATCTGAGATCAAAATCTTCAGTGTTTACAAGATTCAATAAAGGTTTTTCAAAAATGATCCAGAACACCAAAACAAGAACGAGAAAACAACAACAAATAAATAATAATGTTAATATAAAACTGATATTTGTTTCTAGAGTTCTGACAGGAAGTCTTCTTCGCCGGGTCAGAGGAACTTTACTTCACCTGAGGGACTGAGAAACAACATGATTACAGGTAAAACCCAGTTTTCCACCTGAAGATCAAGACTTTATGTGATCAGTTGAGTTTATTTATCTGACAGGGAACCAGAGGCAACAGCAGGAAGGATGGTGTGAATTTTCCTTCTAATTAAAATCTTTTTATTTATAAAAATCTCATTTAGTCATCAATATTTAGAGTTATACGGATACGTGAGTTTTTATCAGTCGAGCTGCAGAAATAAACAGAAACATGGGGTTGTTCTTCTTCTTCTGAATAATTTACAGTTCTAGCTTCATGAAGCCAAGTTTCAGTTTGATGATCAGTTATCAGATCATTAACGAACAGATCTGATGATTTTATTTGTTCTGGTAAAGCAGAAGAAGTGCAGAAAGATGGTGACACATGATAAAAATCTACTGAGGCTGTATTTCAGTTGCTGCTGATCTGAGTGGTTCCTTCTGCTCTCACCACCTTTAACTCCATCAGGACTCATTATCATTCCTTCCTCATCATCATCCTCGTCTCATCAGGCCTACGGGTTCGATCCACTTTCATCTGATTATCAGCAGAGAGATCAGAGGTGGAGGGACGTCTCTGTCGGAGAGCTTCTGAGGCTGGAAGGCAGGCGACCTTGGAGAAACATCTGCGCCGATGTTTGAGTGTTTTTACACCTCATTGAAGGAGGAATCCAGGGGAGGCAGGCCAGGCCCCGGCGGGACAAACCCTGGCAGGGACTGGACTCCAGCACACACAGAAAGATGGATCTATTTTTATCCACACGAGCTGGATTTTGTTGGTTTGTTTTGTCAGCAGGAGTCTGAGCTGCATGACAGCGTGTTTCAGAAAGCTGCCTGTCGCTGTCACTTCCTGTTATTAAAGGTGTTGATGCAGAAGCACTGAGGCAGACGTACAACTTCCTGTTTCCAGTTCTGGAGCCGCCGCAGCGTTAGAAAAACTCAACAAATACATCGTGTGAAGATGAACAAGAAATAAAGAAAAAATTAAAAATCGACCTATAGAAAACAGTAGAGCATTATTCATTCGAGTCATAAAATCCTAAACCCGGTCCTGTTGGAGCTCTAAACCCGGTCCTGTTTGGAGCTCTAAACCCGGTCCTGTTTGGAGCTCTAAACCCAGTCCTGAACTTAGGTTTTAATATCTTTAATAGTTTTTGCTTTTAGAGATTAAAATGTATAATTTTTAATTTTTAGATTTTATTTTACTGCAGAACCTCTAAAGCTACTTCATGCAAAGTCATGAAACTTTTATTTCTGCAGAGTATTTTCTTCCTTCCTGTTTACATCTTTGCAGAGCTGTCATGGCGCCGTCCCTTCCTGTCAGCTGAAGCCCCACAGGGACAGCTGGCACAGAAACCTTCTCACCATATGGTGAAACTGAGCCTTATTCTCTCTGCCACACATTTCTGGGCTGTTTTTGGAGGCAGAAACACGAGAAAGACGAGAAAAACAGCACAGAAATGAACAATGGGGGCACTGAGAGGGATAAGAAGATGAGTTTTATTGGATTTTAATTTGTAAGAGTTTATTATAAATGTTCTTTAATTATTTTACAACAGATCAGGCCTCACATTTTTCCACATTAATGAAGTCAATCATTCATCATCTCAGCTCTAATCTTCTTATTCCGGCTCAGTCTGACGTGTTTCTGACATTCCTCCGCTCGGCTAATAGAAGCAAATCCTCCACTTTCTTAACGAGAAGCTCATTACGCTCCGTACAACATGGAGGCAGGAAGCAGATGGTTGTCTTCCTCCTGCTGGCCCGAGGCCCAACGTGAGAGGAAGAACGAGCAGGAGGGCAGTCGGCTGCAGGGAGTCTGTCAGCGTTTAACCAGACAAGAGGGGAAGAGAGGGGGTTTAAACTTCTGCTGTCTGGATGTTAAACAGGATCCACACAAACAAAAAACTGTAGGAGGGAAGCTGAACGCCAACCTGCACAGATATTAACTCCTAACTTTATTTTATATAACAGTTTTTCTTTTATAAAAAACAATAACAATATAAATATAATAACAATAACAATATAACAATATAAAAAACAATAAAGCCTCATATCTTCACCGGTTAGTTAATAAGTTAGTTTGACTCTAATCAAAACACCTGAAGAATCTCTGGGTGGATTTTAATGAAGCTGTCAGAAAGTATAACCACTGGATGCACACTTTTACTGATTCAAGATGGCCGCCACAGTAAATCAGCCTTATCGAACTCATTAATGGCTTCAACACTGTTGATTTTTGAAAACTTGAAAGATCTGTTTGAAACGAGCTGCAGGGCGATCTGCACTCCCTCCTGAAATTCTAGTTTTATCAGTTTTTGTCAGTTAAACTTTGAGTTTTTATTCAAATGAAAAGTCAGACAAGCTTTAGAAGTTTATTGTTTTTTTGCTGAATCTTTCACCTGCTTGGATCAGAAACCCACAAACGTTCGGTTTTCCTGTAAGCGAAGTGATAATCGTCTCTGTCGGCTCAGACCTGGCCTCGGGGCTCACATGTTTACCTCCAGCCGGCCTGCGTTGATATTCAGAGAGCGGACAGCTCATGAATCACCGGCGGCGATGAGGAACCGTGATGGCGCCGGTTGGACCGAGCCAGGGACGTTACCACAGAGCTGTTAGCCCTCCAGGGTCAGACTTATTGTTTTATAAAAAGGAAGGAAGAACAGGAAGTACAGACCTTTGAGATTTTTGTATTTTCTTTTGTTTTCTGCCTTAAAGTGAAGCATCTTTCTCATATCCCCCCCCCCCAAATAATATAAATCTGATCAATACAATTAGTGAAAACATGGAAGCTTTTCAACAAGTTTTAAAGGTTTTTTTTGGTTGTCTGGATTTAGGAATTTGTGATGAATTTTTTAATTTTCATCAAAGAACAGAAAGTTTGTTGTATTTGATTTGAATTTAACTGCAAAGATTGTGACATAAAGTTTCATCATTTACATTTAAAGTATTGAGGAGCTGAAAAATGACACTTTTAAAGCTAAATTTGGCTCTTTTGAAATGAAATGTGTGAGGTTTGTTTTCCAGTATCAGCTGCTTTTTTTATGTTTTTGATTAATTTCCTTTCTGATCATTTAATTTGACAGGTTATCAGTTTACCATCAATTTAAAATGAACACTCGAGCTGTTGTTGTCTTCTAATAATTGTTTTGTTTTTGTTTCTTCAGCCACAGGAAGCAGCACAAAGACGGCTGACGTTCCTCTGAGGAAGTCTGTAATCTCCAAACAGGTGAGGAAAAAAAACTACAACTTTCAGGTTTGTCTTTAGGGTCAAAGGTTAACAAGCAAGGCTTTGTAATAAGACCGCTGGTGTTGTGCTTTTTATAGAGGATTGAATTCTGTGATTTTAACAATTTAAAAGATGAGATTTTTGCTCTTTTAGTTCCTCTGTAATAAAGGATTCACAGTTCAGGTAAAGGGCTGTAACAGTGGTTTAATAAAAGGTGTAATAACTGCGTAATATCATGCCTGAGTGCATCGAGTTCATGAATGTTTGTAAAGTGCAGAAACTGGATGTGTAAAGAAGCTATTTCTCAACTGGAAATAAAAGCTAGATTTATTCTGTAATGTCAATAATAATAGTAATAATGAGGCCAAAAGCTCCATGACAGTTCTGATAATTAACACATAAACATAGATCTTTGGACTCGGGCCCAAAGCTGCAGGATGAGCTGAGAATAATATCATCTGATGCATCAACCTTCGACCTCCGCTCTGCTCAGATTTCCAGTTAACTTGTCTGCAGAAATAATTCAGATCAGAAGAGTTTCTGCTGTTATAAATCTACATTTAAAGAGCTGAAACTGCTGAACGAGCCGCCGTCTGTGGAACCGTTCCCGTGAAGCTCTTTCAGATGACAGCAGCATCTCTGCCCACCGAGCAGGGCCGCTCCCGCAGCTCTGATGAACCTGGGCCAACGCCGACCTCGTGACTAACTCCCAGTTAGACGAGGACATTCTGCATCATGATCACAGAGGAGAGAATCTGAGGACAGACAGCCGGGACATATGGGGGGCTGAGGTTCGGACTCCACGCGTCAGAAAAGGATCCTGGACGGATCCTGGATGAGGCTGTGGCGGTTGGAGCTGCTGGCCGCCATGTTCTGCACGACGAAGGTGAGAACTAAGATGCTGCTTGTTGTTCAGACTTTAGAGCCGTGAAGAGATCAGACGCCATCGCTGCTGCTGAGATGATGATCCATCCATCCATCCATCCATCCACCCATCTATCCACCCACCCATCCACCCATCCATCCATCCATCCATCCACCCATCCATCCATCCATCCATCCATCCATCCATCCATCCACCCATCTATCCACCCACCCATCCACCCATCCATC
>NC_051441.1:1153742-1155824 GCF_001649575.2 Kryptolebias marmoratus | reverse complement strand
CATCCATCCATCCATCCATCCATCCATCCATCCATCCATCCATCCACCCATCCATCCATCCATCCATCCATCATCCACCCATCCATCCACCCATCCATCCATCCACCCACCCATCCATCCATCATCCATCCATCCATCCACCCATCCACCGACCCAGTTTACCCGGATGCAGATGTTTCAGCCTCCTCTGGTCGCTGTTACCCCTCTCAGGTGGATATCAGGATGTCTCCTGTTTCTGAGAACCATTTTAAAGATCATGTGCTTCTCGCTCCTCCCTCTGGCTCTCCGGGGGAGGAAGGAGTGGCAGAAATTGTGTGAACAAACCTGTAATCACTGTGACGCCCGAGGACCCAAGGGTCCAGAGCAGCAGGCGGGTCGAACTTTTAATATTTAATAAAACAATAAGCTGGAAACCAGCAGAGGCAGGGTTGATGGGACGATGACGGCTGATTGACAGCTGTGAGTGACAGGTGTTTCAGGACAAATATGAAACCAAACACAGATTTATGATTCAAATAACTTTCCTCCATTCCACGGTGACATGATTGTAAAACTAACTACAGTAACATTAATCGCTTCTGTTAAATAAAATACAGTTTAAAATGGTTAAAGTTACAGAGCTACTTTCCAATAAATGCTGCTTTTTTAGCTGTCGGTATGTTACAGAGTGAGGAATTTCTACATCTAGTAAAAGTAAACTTTTATGGATAAATAAGAAAGTCCAAACAAACTAAACAGATATTTTCTGTATTTTAACAAACCAACGTGACTTTTATAAATTCTCATGAGTCCTTTACAACAAACACTAAATATTAAAAGTGTGGCTGAATCAGAACATCTGTCCTCAGTTTTCTGTTCAAATGTTAGGAGAGGAAATTCTGTAACTCTTAAAATAGCAAAATTAATTAACTGACGTTATCTAAACTGTATGAAAGATACTGTCCTCACTGTACGATGTCTTAACAGTAAAGAACTGTTAAAAAAAAATCAGCATTTTTATGATTTTTATGAGTAAAAACTGGAACAAAAATCCTCTTCCTCTTTCCTTACACCTGTTCTCCATCACTAACATCTGACTGGGGAGGGGGTGTGGTTTGACTGGGGAGGGGGTGGGGTTTGTGTGTGTGTCTGTGTGTGTGTGTGTGTGCGTGCGTGCGTGTGTGTGTGTGGGGCGGGGTCTCTGGTGGTCTCCAACCTTTAAACTCACAGTATGTGACAGCAGCTTAACCTAAGGCAGGCGTTCATCACGCTCCTGCAGCCTCCTCCTCCTCCTCTCCTCTTCATCTACACTCCACACCTCCCTCCTCCTCTTCCCCCCTTCCCTACACTCCACAACACAACCTCCCTCCCCCCTCCCTCCCTCCAACACGACTCCTCTCCGCCAGCTCTGCAGCGTGTGAGACTGAAGGCAGCCTCGGTGCGTGGAGGCACACAGAGGATTAGAGAAGCAGCAGGAGGAGGTGTGAGGGATGATGATGGAGGCCAGCTTTGACACTGAGGAGAGCTTTGACGACCCCTCCTGTCTCGCCCCGCAGCCCCCCGGCTCCGTGTCGCCGGCCAAGAGGCAGCTCAGGGAGGTCAAGGAGACCAAGACCACTGTGAGTATCCTGGAACTTAATCCTCTGCACGCTTCTTCACTCCCATTCTCCTGCCTAATCAGGTTATTTCAGAATCTGAGCTGAGAGCTGAAGACATGACGGGTCCTCGTGGAGCAGTGTGACTGACAGCGGCTGTAAAATCACTCTGAGGCGTTCAGTTTTTGACTGACAGCTCCATCTGTACCACCCAATTAATATCTGGCAACGACAGATTTAAATCGAAGTCCTCCTCGTGCTGAAGTGGTGCAAAAGGCAGCTGCTGGTATTTTTAGCCTCATCTGTCTGCCAGGTGAAGTGATCTCTGAGATGTTCTTCATCACATCTTGTTCTTCCTCAAAGGGCTCCTCATCAAACCTTCTGGGACGACGCAGGTCCCTCAGGATTTTGGCCCCTGGAAGATGTCAGTCGTAGCAGAAGCAGGATTAGGTTCTTGATTTCTGGGAAACAGATTTGACTGAAGATGCTCAGGAGTAGCTGGGGGGGG
>NC_051441.1:1149237-1153612 GCF_001649575.2 Kryptolebias marmoratus | reverse complement strand
TTATGCAATCTCTTAATGTGGGGGGGTGGGGGGTAGACAGGTGGGTTTGTGTCGTACACTCGGTGGGCTCACTGACCCGCGAGAACCGTCACTGTGGACACTGTGAAATAAAATAAATAAATACACCAGAAGAGATGCTGCAAGTCCAGTTTCCATGGTGACGAAGGCAAAAGCACTGATTAACGGGAAACACTGACATGAGAGACGAGAGGAGACCCATTCAGATCTTCACTGATCACACACCGATTGGAAAAATAAAAATAAATAAATAAAAAGGTTGTTCCTCTCCTGGGAAGACCTGCATCGGACCTACGTCGGCTTACTGCCGGGGTCTGGACGGCAGGGACATTCTGTGCAGAAATCAGACTCGTTTTAAACGTTTCTTCACTGTAAAAACAAACTGCTCGCATTTAACCAATAAAATCAGTGCAACCATTTCCACCTTTTTTTATTTGCAGAGATTATAACCAAACTGTTAGAGCAGAAGTTACATTTCAACCTTTTTTTACACTAAAAAGGCTACGTTTTAGCTGTTAGTTAGCGTTGTTCCTCTTTATTTTTCTTCTTTTAGCTTCAACAGTTTCAGTCATTTCTCTCGTTTGTCGCTTTAAATAAAAAGTTGTCCTGTTTGTCAGACAACAGCAAACGTCTCGGTAGCTTCAGTTAACCAAAGTATGTTTCTTTGTTTCACATCTTTCTTTGCAAAAAAACCCAAAAAACATTAAACAGTTTCTCCCGTTTCATTTATCAGCTGTAAACAGATTTGCTCTGATGAGGAGGAAGTCGTTTTAGTTTTAATTACAGGACAATTCCTTATTTCAGGGGACAGTTGGTGACCTGTTGGTTAAATTTCATCTTTAGGTTGTATTAAATACATCATCTGTACGGGTAATTTTTGTCCCAAATCCCCTTTTTTACAGTGCAGGTGATAATGACTCGATCTCCCCCCCAGCCAGAGGTGTCTTTTTGTTCACCGCCTCACATTACACAACCCCCCTCCGTGGTTGTCATGGAGACGCACACGTCCGTGACTGATGGGAAAATGGACCCTTGCAGGATCCTTCACACATCGGAGAGAAAGCAGCTGCTCTGCAACCTTGTTCTCACCTTTCGGGACGTGTGACCACATCCCGGGTTTTAAATCAAACGTTCGCTCGACCGACTTGTTGCTATGCTGCGCGCGCCCGGCGGGGCGTCACCTGTTGGCGGGACTTTTGATTGGTCTGCGAGGAAACGGAGAGAGGCAGCATCGGCTTGTTTTGGTTTGTGGAAGGTGAATGTGTGAAGGAAGGGGGAGTTACCGCAAAAGTAATTTGTTGCTAAGCAACAGCATCCGACACCCTGATCTGATGAAATGTGCTGCTCGGAAATGGATGTTTGATCGACTGCAGAGACAGATGTTTTTACATTTCTCACGGATCATTTGTTCAGACTTCTTCCTTTATTCAGCAAAGAAGAAATAAATGTATAAAAACAGACCCAGGAATTCAAATCATGTCAGAGTTTTAGGCTATAATCATTTTATGGTTTGTGAATCCATTTCCTTCAAACCTTCAAAGTAAAGCTGTGCATGATCTCATGCATTACTGGAGGATGTCCTTCTTAGAGTATGTGCTGCTACTACACCAAACTTTAGCTCGATATGTGTAAATCTGACTGAGTTAAAGCCATTTTTGTGTCTTTTAAGCTCAGTTGGCTGCAGCAGCCATCTTGAATGAGGCTGACTCCAATCATTGATCAGTTACAGATGTGCATCCAGTGATTTCTGCCTCAAAGTTTCATTCAGATCTCTTCTGTGGTTCAGGATTTATTTTGCTAACAGACACACACGAGCACAAACATTATCTTCCACCTTTACCTTTTGGTGGCAGGTGATAAAAAGTAGAACAGGAAACAAAATAAGCGCCGTCTGTAGTCCAAACTCTCAGAGGGAGGGCTAGTGGGAACAAAATGTCCCAGTTCACCCAACAAAGCCACTTATCAGAAGCTGCTCGCAGCTCTCTTTTCTTTTTGGGGCTAAATTCAAACCTGAGACCTGGACTTTACCCGCACCTCGCCCCAGTCCTGCCTCGGAGACAGATTTACGACCCGCCGGATCTCAAAGGTAATCTGTATTAATATTTAATCCCAGCCCTGCAGCTCCTCGCTGAGCGGCGAGTTAACCGGACAGGCCCCCCGTAGATGGATGGTCTCATTCGGAGCGGGAGGTGAGAGGGAGGGAAACAACGCCGCTGATGGATGGCGAGCCGGCGGGATGGAAAATCAGGGTGATCTCTGAGGCAGGAAATGAGCACAGCGACTGTTAGTTTCCTGTCTGATTATCACCCAAAGGCAGAGGGAGAATGTTGGCCCGTGTCTGTGTGTGTATTCGTTTGTCTGGACTGTTAGCAAAATATCTCAAACAGATTTTATGGATTTACATCTGCGACTGATTTAAAGTGGCTGCCACAGCGAAGAGATCTCAGCCAATAGGAAAATGCTGAAACCTCAGTGATTTTTACAGATGTGGTGTGGTAGTAGCTGAGAGTGATGCACAGCACCCACCCTGAGCGCTAACAGACCAGCAGGCTCATACAGACACAGGCAATTACACGGTCGCCTGCCCCTCCTGGCAGCGGGGGATAAATATATCCTAACTCTGCACGTTTTCTTCGTACTGCTTTAAATGAACACTGAGATAAATAATCTGCAGTCGATCCCGTTATCATGTTTATTAAAAAGCAGGATGCAGACGTGCTCGCCTTTAATCTGGCTCGAGATGAATCAGTGGAATCTGTGACTGTGATGAAGCTTCCTCTGCAGGCCTGATGAGACGTTTGTTGTCCCCATCCCCTGCTCGATGCGCAGCAGCTGGACGTCCTGAATGCTCGCTGCAGAGTCGGGAGGACTGGACCCAAAAATAAACCAGATTCCAAAAACAGCCCTGGAGTTAAAGCGTGCAACAGCAGCTGAAGTCGAGCCGCTACGCTTCTGCATGTGTTGAACGGCGTCCGTGTGACACGTAAACGTGTCCCTGACTGGACTGTCCCTTTAACGTGTCCAACGGTTCCCCACTTGCCCGATTCGGCCATATTTGTTTACAGATCACGGCCTGCCTAACAGGTCAGTCCTGTGACTCGAGCTTTCAGCAGATTGTTTACGTTGAGCGCGTACCCGCATTTTAGAATATCATATCAACACATCTGGAGTGAATCCTTTCAGACTGCACCGTTTGATAAGGTTCAGGCCGACCTGCTTTATGTTTCATTTCATGGTTTGCTCCGTCCAGCAGCTCCTCGCCGTCAGCTGCAGCAGCTCGGTGGTGAAGCGGAGCTGTAAACGCAGCGAGTCTGGATGCTCCTGCAGCTCGTGGCACACACGCCAGGAAGGAGGGCTGGCAGATGCTGAGCGTTACATAATTGCAGCCATGGGAGTAATTGAAGAAGCTGCGGAGTCTGTATTCAGGCTGAGAGCTGCTGTGTTTATCTGCAGGAACACACACTCTTCAGTGTGTGACGTGTGTTTAATCCGAGGGCCGGATTACAGGAAGGCTTCTTCCTCCTGCCTGGATGCTGACTCAGCATCCAGGTTTCTATACTTTCTTCTGATTTTTACAACCAAACCATTGATCTGATTTAACCCTTTGTGCCCCAAAATGTCCTGCTTGATCAGGCGGAGTGAGCCGGGATGTTTTTTATACTTTTATTTAATTTTATTTACAAATGTTTACCCCATAGAAATGCATTATTGTCCATACATACTGTGTGGACAGACAGGAGTTCAGTTTACTGTCCTCTGTCCTCAGATCAACTCAGTGACCTTCCCTCTGCCTGGTGAAGGTCCGGAGCAGCAGCTCCTGAAGCCCAACGACTGGAGCTACTGCGATCATTTCTGGGTGAGCTCAGGTTTTTTGTGATGTGCTGTTTCTGGATCTGCGTCTGATCTTTACCTAAGAACACCTGACAACACCTAAGAACACCTGACAACACCTAAGAACACCTGACAACACCTGACAACACCTAAGAACACCTGACAACACCTAAGAACACCTGACAACACCTAAGAACACCTGACAACACCTAAGAACACCTGACAACATCTAAGAACACCTGAGAACACCTGACAACACCTGACAACACCTAAGAACACCTGACAACACCTGACAACACCTGACAACACCTGACAACACCTGACAACACCTTACCCTGGACAGGTCAAAGGTCAACAACCACTCAAACCTAGTGACAGTTTGGAGTTAAAGTTCTGGTTTTTGGTCTGTGGGAGGGAACCCCCTCCATGCAGGGGGAGAACATGTAACCTCCACCTTCTGCAGGAGGATAACATGTAACCTCCACCTTCTGCAGGGGGAGAACATGTAACCTCCACCTTCTGCAGG
>NC_051441.1:1143811-1145237 GCF_001649575.2 Kryptolebias marmoratus | reverse complement strand
GGAGAACATGTAACCTCCACCTTCTGCAGGGGGAGAACATGTAACCTCCACCTTCTGCAGGGGGAGAACATGTAACCTCCACCTTCTGCAGTTTAAATCCTCATCAGAGACCAGGACTGAAAACCCTTTCAGAACCCAAACAGTCACTTTTCTGCCCTGAAGAAACTCCTCCACCTTTCTAAAAGCTCCACTTACAGCAGGTTGGAGCCACTGATGAAATAATGCACTCTAGTTTCATGCAAACACACTTATTGTCTGCTTTTATTGCCTCTCCGGTGCTGCAGCCGTTTTTTATCCCAGATTGAATCAGATTAGTATTGAAACCCTCATCGGCGTGTCTGAAAGCTGAGCTCCTGCGTTGATGTTTGTTTGTTCTCCGTCCTGCTGCTCAGAGCTGCTGCACAACAACAACAAATCCAACATTTGCTGTCACAAACACGGCTCCAGCCTGCCGCTCGTGATGTAACCATGTTTGACATTCATGTGCTCAGAAACACACGTCCGCCCATCGCTGACTGACGCATCGACACCAACGCGTGCCCTCGTTGACTGCATGAATCATGCATTCAAACAGTTTCTGACTCATCCTTCACCCTGCAGGGTTTTATACACTGAGAGGTGTCTCTGTCCCCATCCTCAGGCCGACAAGAAGGACCCCCAGGGGACGGCCCATGTGACGGGCTTCGAGGTGCTTCTGCAGAAGCAGCTGAAGGGGAAGCAGCTGCAGAAAGAGATGGCGGAGTTTATCCACGAGAGGTAACAGCTTTAAAGACGTTATCTTCAGCAGATTGAATTCATGAAGTGACTGAAGCGTCAGAGCTGCTCAGGAGGAAGAAGAGTCTTTAAAAAATTAAATCTTCTCTTTTACAGGAGAAGGTTTTCCTTCTGTGTGCTCCTGTTTTACATGATTACCTCTACATGCTTTGCTGCTGACATGTTCCTTTACTGCCTTTGACTTCAGTTAATGCCAGCGTCAGTGTTTAAATGGATCCATAAAGCACAAATAAATACAGCTAAAGGTGACAAAACTGCTTCACAGTGAAGTTAAACAACAGAAAAATAAAGTCAGGATCAAACAAACATCCTGAAGTTAAAGAGCAGCAGCTCAATGTTGGAAAAACTTCCAAACATATTTACTATTTTTATTTATTGTTGTTAATATTATTATTATTTATGACTCCGTCTCATCGGGCTGTGACTCACAGTATTCATGATGGAGTCTCCAGAGTGTCTCCAGAGTGTCTCCAGAGTGTCTCCTGTGATGAAGACCAGCCTGTGATGAAGACCAGCCTGTGATGAAGACTAACCTGTGATGAAGACCAGCCTGTGATGAAGACCAACCTGTGATGAAGACCAGCCTGTGATGAAGACCAACCTGTGATGAAGACCAGCCTGTGATGAAGACCAGCCTGTGATGAAGACCAGC
>NC_051441.1:1129912-1141714 GCF_001649575.2 Kryptolebias marmoratus | reverse complement strand
ACCAGCCTGTGATGAAGACCAACCTGTGATGAAGACCAACCTGTGAACTCACAAGGAGCAGATTTGCAGTCGCGGCTGACCTTTTCGCCGAGTTGCCGGCGAGAGTCTGAACAGGAAGTCAAAGACCTTCAGGTGGCAGATTTATTCAGGTGTGGATGTGAGGCAGCCGGAGGACAGGAAGTTAAAGGGCACAAACATGGCCGCCGTGGCAGAACATCCCTCAGGACGAACACGAAGCATCCCTGGAACATTTTCAGATTTTTTCTCGTGTCTGTTTAAGGATAAAGATCGAGGAGGAGTACGCCAAGAACCTGTCCAAGCTGTCTCTGAGTCCCCTGGCGGCGCAGGAGGAGGGGTGAGTGCGGCGAGCTCCGAAAACAGCAGCGGCCTCTCTGTTAATGTCAATTAGCTGTGGCTGCCATCTTGAATTGGGTTGACTCCAACTTGTAGACGAACACCCAGTGATAACTTTCTGCCACGGACGGATTTTTAACCCTTTGTGTTTTGGCTGATGTTAGCTCCTGAAGTTAACGAGTCGTAGACAAACATCCAGCGACTCTTTGCTGAAAGATTCATTAAAGAGAGATATTTTGCTAACAGAACAACCAGGCAAATATGAACTGTGTAAGTGTCTGTTTTTGTCCTGTTAGCAAAATATCTCGTGAAGGAGTGGAATGAAAACTTTCACAATCACTGACGGAGTCAATCCAATTCAAGATGGCCGCCACAGTCAACCCACATCAGTTTTACAGATATTGAGCGTTCATTTGAGGAATATTAGTTTTATTGATGAAATATTTAGCTTTGTTTGCAGATTTTTATCATTTTTTCAGGTTGGGATTCATTTTAAAGCTAAATTTAAAAAGTTTTGTGTCTGATGAGGTTTTATTAAGATGCTGTCTGCACTGAAAATAAAACAAACTTCTTCCTTAGATAATTTCATTTCATGTTTTACTGACGTCTTTTCTGTATAATAAAATCAAACTGCTCGTTTCTGCAGCTGGTCCTGCAGAAATAACCTGACTTATTTCAAGATTTTATCTCAGATTTATGTTTTGTTTTTTCCCCAGGACTCTCGGAGAAGCCTGGACTCAGCTGAAGAAGAGCCTCCACGATGAAGCTGAAGTTCACCTCAAGTTCTCCAACAAGGTTTTATTACTATTATTATTATTTTTATTCCCGCCTCTTTTAACAGAACTGGTCAAAGTTATTAAAGCTACAAAAGCAACACAGATCATAAAGCTCCTCTTTGCGGAGTATAAAATCAAACAGGGAAAGATTTTCCTCCAGGAGTTTTATAGACATGCAGTTCTGAAATGTGGGTACGCATTCAACGTAAACAAAGCACCGGGCTTGAGCTTGAGTCACGTTGACCCACATCAGGCTGTGCAGGTAAACTAAAAAGACTTCGGCTGATTCTGTAGGTAAACTAACAGCTGGCGCATTTATTTTAAGGACATTTAAGGAATTTAAGGTCCTCAGGTGTTGTTTCCTTCGACCTCCTCCACTTGACTGAAGCAAACCTCAGAGGTCTGATGTCTGATTAATTAGCTGCGTGTTCTGACGAGCCTCCGCCGGCGTCATGTTATTACGAGGAGGCTTTATCGAGGCTGCAGGAGCTCGCTTTGCTCCGAGGTTTTAATAAGCTCCATTTCAGCTCAGACATCGAGATAAGCTCCCCGCACGGCTGACGGCCATGTTGGAGTTTATTGAACCACAAAGAAATGAGGAAACACTCCTTCATTCTGCTGTTTGGAGCAAAATATAAAAAAGACTCATATCGAGATTATTCCCTTTTATAATGATGCTTCAGATGATGCACAACAACACGCAGGCCTGAAAGCAAAAATAACAAAAAACAAATTAGCTCCACATTCTCAGATGGACTGATTTCAGAATTAATTAATTAATCAATTAAAGGCAGGATAAAAAAATACAATCCAAACTGAAAACATGAGAATCAAGACTGCTCAACTCCAAAACGATAAAAGTCGTGCAAAAAAACTTCAAATGTGCAGAAAACAGAAGCAGAGGTGGCTCATCAGTTTGTTCGATTTTAAAGAAAGAACTTCATCGTTTCACGTTTAGCCAACGTTTCACAGAAATTATTAAAATATTCAGGCAAATACGTGTTTCTGATGTTAAAACTTTATGTTAGCTGGTTGAAATGAAAACAAAGATCCTCCAAAAGTGACGCTGGAAGCTTGAGAACGAGACGTTTTGGTTCTGGTTTGATGTTTTTGTGTTTTAACGCCAACCTGAAGGAGTGACTCGTTGTTTTTAGGGTTTAAAGTCTCATTTGCCTCGACAACGAGCCCATAAATATGACGAGTTATAATTTAAGGAGCTTCGTTTCATCTTTAACTGACTGACTTTAGGAGTTAACCCAATTCAAGATGGCCGCTACAGCCAACTGACCTTAGCAAACCCAGAAATGTCAGTTTTAAAGTCATCCTGTTTGTGAGGAAAGATTCGTTCCGTTTCGCTGCAGATGGAAGAACCTCTGATGAATGGTTTGACGTGAAGCAGAAAGTAAAACTGTTTCTCGTCTCGTTTGTCTCTGCAGCTTCACTCGGAGGTGGAGAAACCGCTGCTGACCTTCAGGTGCGACAACTTCAAGAAGGACCTGAAGAAGTACGACCACCACATCGCCGACCTCAGGAAGCAGCTGGCCAGCCGCTTCGCCAGCGTGGAAAAGGTTCGGCTCTCCTTCCGACCGGGTTTAAATAAGCCGGTGTTTGTTTACATGGGAGGGATGACACAATGATAACAGCCTCAGCAGCTCCCACGCCCGCTCCATCATCCTGTCTTTGCCTCCCACCTGCTGAATCAGCTCATGAATGGACGCCGCCTCTGTCCTCTCACGTCACTCTTCTTTCCCTGGCATGTTGTGGTGGGCGGCAGCGAGATGTGTCAAAGAAAAACTCACTGCTTAAAAACGAAGTTCGGGCTGCCTTCGTACTCTTCACACCATGGCCTTGGAGAAGAAACAACCAATGAAATGGATTTAAGCAAAGATTAAAGGGTGAAACAGTTTCTGAGAGCAGATCTCAGGAGCTGCTTTCAGACCAATGAAGGACCAGATCTCTGAGAGACCAGAAGACCCACGTGATCTCAGTCAAACAACAAACATCTCCTGAAGATAAACCCCAATCTGCAGAACCACAGAAGAAGAGACACGACAGAGCTGAGGAAAGAACCGAGGCTGGAAGATGAAGGAGGTGTTTCTACATCTGCCTGCAGCTGGAGACAACAGAGAGAAGGTCTGGAACCAGGACTCAACTTGGCTGAAACCCACTGGTACCTCCAGATGTGGATACATCTGTTGGTCTCCTTCCACATTAATAAGAATAACAAACATTTCTCATCAGTTCCAGAAACTTTGATTCTTGTTTTCAGGCAGTTTGGTGAATTCCTTCCTGGTTCTCCGGGTCTGAAGGTGGCGTCAACCCTGGAGTTCAGCTTGGATGGTTTTGGATGATCCATCTGATCCACATCCTGGGAGGTTAGCTGCAGTCCCTTAAACCTTCTGCTTTTTAATAATCTGTCAGCTGTGGCCAGAGGAACATGAAGCTGCTTGGAGCTCTCTCTGAGCTCCTCTCACCTTTACTCTCTCTGCTCCGTGTTCAGAGACGTGAACACAACCAACCCAAACCACCCAGAGGCTGTTTGTTCCTTTTAAACTGGCTGACCGTCCGACGAGAAGCTCCAAGGCTCCTGTGATGCTAATTAAGGTCAAACAGTCTGAAACATGACTAGAATGCAAAGAACAATCGTCTCTTTAAAGGAACCAACAAATCTGTTCGTACTTCCTGAGACCTCTGGGAATCTGGTTTGAACCAGATTTCAGTTTTCCCTGAAGAAGAAGAGAAATCACTGGGAGACCTCAGAGATCACTGGACGCTGAAGGATCTCTCCTCTGTGGAACGATTCCTGACTCCTCGGTTCTGTTGATGTGTGTCTGCAGGCCCGGAAAGCCCTGGCGGACCGGCAGAAGGACCTGGAGGTGAAGACGCAGCAGCTGGAGATCAAACTCAGCAACAAGACAGAGGAGGACATTAAGAAGGCGCGACGGAAATCCACACAAGCAGGTCAGAGGTCGAAACTAAATCAAAACTCTGTCTGCACTTTCTATCACCTCACACACGTTTTTGTGTTTTTTATGATTTTGTTTAATAAACGTGAGATGATTAAAGATAAAATCTCACCTGACAAAGGTTGTGTTTAATCAGAAAGGACTCGTTCGCTGCTCCTCAGAGGACAAACTCTGCAGGGATCAGTGTGTTAGTCGCAGCCCAGAGGACTAATCAATAATGAACAATTAAACAACGTCGGCGTCGTCTGGCAGGATTTATTTACCAGGACTGATTAAATTTACATAAATCTCAGTGATGTTTCTCCTTGGTCTGTGTTTATTGACATAAACAGCTAAATGATCTTAATCCAGCAGAAAAAAATCATTATTTTTCATCTTTAAAAACAGTTTTATTATTATTTCATAAAACTGTGTTTATAAAGAAAGGTTGATAGAAGCAAATATCTGTGGAAATCTAACAAAATAAAAGCATTCAACATGTTTTTTACATTTATCTATTTATTCTGACTTGTTTGAAAACTTTATCACAGGTTAATTATTACTTTTTCCCAGCAAATAAAAAAATAGATCAATTTTACTGCAAAAAAATCTGTCATCATGGCCTTAAAACAATCAGTTTTATTTTCTTTTAAATGTAGGTCACAAAAGATGCCACTTTGTACAAAGAACAGAGATATATTTAAACTGTTGCTTTGAATAAAACACCTAATGTTCTTGTATCTACTTACACTTTTATTATGAACCAGTTCCATGTTTAATTAAAAGATTCATCTGTAAATAAATCAGCTGCAGGTGCCTGCGCGCCCCCTGGTGGCCATTATAGGTTTTACATAAATAAACATCAGGAAGCAGAGCTTCTAATGATAATAATAATAAATCAGAGAGTGTAGACAACAATGATTCTGGTTGAAGCTGTTATATTTCCATCTTCTCCAGGAGACGACCTGATGCGCTGCGTGGATCTCTACAACCAGACCCAGTGCAAGTGGTTCGAGGAGATGGTCACAACCAGCATGGTGAGGGAGATTTATGAAGCTCAGACTCACTGTAACGTCATGAAGTCCCAAACACGATTAAATAAGATTCATGTCCTGTCCTCTGCAGGAGCTGGAGAAACTGGAGGTGGAGCGGGTCGAGTGGATTCAGCAGCATCTGCGTCAGTACACGACTCTGCGGCACGAGACGGACATGTTCAACCAGAGTGTGAGTTTTCTGCACCTGCTTTCACTCGTTTGGATCCTCTTCCAGTCAGTTCTGCTGTTGCTTTAAGGATTTGCATCTTCTGAATCATTTTCATGCCTCTCTGTAGTTGCTTTTTGCAGCTTTATCTTCAACTTTTTTATGTTCTTTTAGTGTCTTTGCTGCTGTTAATGTTTTTATTCTTGTTCTTCCTATAGGGGCTGGATTTAGTGTCAGGTTTTGTTTCTGGTTTCTTGTCTTTGTTGTTTAACTGTTTGTTGCCTGTTCATGTCATCATTCACTTGTCCTCAGTCAGCACTTGTCTTCCTGCCACGCCCATCTTCACCTGTTGCTTGTTGTAATCACTCACCTGCGCCCACTTCCCCTAATGACCCTCAGCTTTAAAACCTGCTCACGTTCTGCACTTCCTGGCTGTTTCAGTGTCTCTTTTCTCTTCTCTCTGTTTTGTTTCACTGCCCCGTCAGCCTTTTGTTTTTTTGTTTTTTTTTTTAATAAATTTAATTTTTTTCCTCACTTCATAATGACTCTGTGCATTGGGTTCACCTCTCTCTGCCTGTCCTGATATTTAGAGCTCCAACAGGACTTTTACCACTTGCTGAGAAATTAACATTCTTGCTGTCTGTGGGGACGTTTTATATTTTTACATTTTAACACACTGAGCCACCTGTTTGTTCTGTTTTTGGAGCAGATGTGAGTCGAACAGCTTGACAGAAACGGACAAACAGTAATTTTTCCTCTTGATTTGCAGGTTTTGACCTGAATAATGTCTAAATGCTGCAGTTTTGATCTGAATAATGTCTAAATGCTGCAACTTTGACCTGAATAATGTCTTAATGCTGCAGCTCACGGAGGTTTTGTTGCTGTTGTTTGCAGACGGTGGAGCCGGTGGACCAGCTGCTGCAGAGCGTGGATCCAGCCAAAGACAGGGAGCTGTGGGTGAAGGAGAACAAAACCAGCGAGGTCCGGCCTGTAGACATGGACATATAGACGGTCCTGACCCGGCATCTGTATCACCGTCCGTCCACAGAACTTTCCATGGAGGGTGCATGTTCAGACCTGTGAGGTGTGCTCATCCTCTCTGACTGGAACCACAACCAGAAGGTCCAGAGAAGTCCAGAAAACTCCAAATGGATCCAAGTACCAGCATGTTCCTTCTAAATTCTACCCCTATCATAACCAACACGAGCTTATTGAATGCCATTTAACGTACTCTGCTGTTTACTGTTGTAAATGATAAAAAAATAAATAAATTCAGTGTATTTTAAATTCTTTACTTTAGCTTTCCATGTTGAGCTAATCAAACAAAACAGAAAATTAATGTTTGATTATTGATATTACCTTATTTTAGATACAGATGCTGAAGCACACTGAGATGTAACAATGAATATATTTTCATATTTCTTTGCTGGTTCATTTTGGTGGAAATGCATGCTTCGAACATCTTGCTTTTACCGGAGAGCTGCACAGTTTGTGGAAACATGACGGTTGTTTTCGTGTAGTTGGTTGAATTTGCACACGTTGACATGTACCCTGTAATTAATTTAGCAACTTACTCAAAGACTATATCACAAAGAAAAAAAGTGTACAGCGTTAAAATCCAGAAACCTCAGTTATCCAAAACACGCTCAGTGATTTGGAGTCGATTATTCGCGCCACGAGTCCCAACGCGTGGCGGGTCAGATTTAGGCCAGGGTCCGTTTCGGATCAGTCTGGAGGAAAAAAGGTGGTCCAAGTTACACTGAAACACCTTTTAGTGCCTAACGGTTTATATATCTGGAATGTCCATGATATATTCTCTGCATCAGTGTACATTTGTACATACTGGCTAGATGTATTTTGCCGTCAAATGTTTTACCGAGCCGCGGGCTGACAAGTGTTTGTACAATGTTGTTCGTTCTGTTTTCGGTAAACGTGCAGGGAATCTTTTTACGGTGGTGTTCAATAAAAAGGGTCAACATGCAGAAGAAAGTAAGATTAACCAAAATGTGTTGACTAAAGGACTACTGGACTCTGTTTTTTAGATTCTGTTGATCCGGTGCAGCAAAAACCAGCTCTAAAAGAATAAAAAAACTGCATGTGTCTGTGTTTACATGTGTGTGTTTGTCTGTCGTCTTTACATTTTCCTGTGGTCTGTTCCTTCAAGGTTTATTTGGATTTCCTTGTTTTGTGCCTGCAGACAAATGTGCACCAGTCTCATAAAAACCCCATAATGCTGATTTGTTTAGGGTTCCTTTCACGGCTCCGTGTGCAGGGTTTAGATAGCGTGTGTGTTGTTCCATCGATGTGTGTCGGTGTCGTGCCCCGTCGTTCTGTTCCTGATGACGTAACGTTTGAGTTTACTGCCCCTGTGTGCTGAACGTTTACATCAAATCCAATGTTTTAAGAATGTTTGATCATACGTGACCTCTGTCCAGATCGTGAACTGAGCAATGCAGTGTACAAAATAAATCTCCTCTTTGAAAATTAAACAGAGCAGTGTGTCATTACGTAACGCTACTGGGAGGCCGGGCTTTCAGAAATGTTGCATCTGTTACAAAATCCTTTTGGAAAGAACAAAAAGTCCAACAAATTAAATTTATATGTCCTCCACGACTGGAATGCATCTAATACTTTACAACAGAAAGTTGTTTTAAAAGCCTTTTAAAAGGGCTGTGGATGGATGAAGAGTGGATGATGGATGGACAGATGGTGTATGGATTGGTTTGTAGATAGATGAATAAATTGTTTGAATGATGATGGACAAAAAAGTTTTTTTTGGATAGATGGTTGGATGTTGGATGGATGGACAGACGGACGGATGGATGGATGTTGGATGGATGGATGGATGATGGATAGATGGATGGATGATGGATGGATGATGGATGGTTGGTTGGATGATGGATGTTGGATGATGGATGGATGGATGGATGATGGATGGATGGTTGGTTGGATGATGGATGTTGGATGATGGATGGATGGATGGATGGATGGATGGATGGATGGATGGATGGATGGTTGGTTGGATGATGGATGTTGGATGGTTGGATGGATGTTGGATGGTTGGATGGATGATGGATGTTGGATGGCTGGTTGGATGATGGTTGGATGTGTTTAATTCTTACATTATTTCAGTGAATAAAAACAAAAAATGAATAAAGCTGTAATTTATCACGTTTATTTGAGGTTATTTTTAGCCTAATATCAAAGGTTAAATTAAAATTATTTTTGATAAATCTCATAACAAAACCTCACCTGTAACAGCATCACATGTCACATTTTTACACATTAATGTGTAAAAAAAAAAACAACTTCCTGTGTAATTCCACTGACTGACAGCAGGGGGCAGTAATGCTCCTTCAGTATAGAGAAATATCCACAAACACTAGGAAAGACATGAAGCTCCTCTTCTTTGCTCTGATCTAAACATAAATCCATTATTCCAGTTAAAATGAAGCTTCATGTTTGCTGCAGCTGAAGCACAGCAGAGAGGGAGGGGGCGGAGCCTAAAAAAACACTTTATAAAAAGTTTACTAAAATAAAAACTCCAATAGGACTTCTGATGTCGGTTTTGTGGATTAACAGTTTTAAACAAACTAAATAAAAAAACCTCAAAGTAAAAATAAAGCAGAGAAGAGTTTTATTTTATTATCTTTGTTTATATTGTTATTTATTATTTGTTGTCCAAACTGAAGGCATTTAATATTTCCACTAGTATATTTTATCAGTTTAAAGAGTTTAAATTAAAGACAAAACTGCGTCGGTTTGATATAATTAAATAAACAGAACTAATGGAGCCTGTTAAAGCAGCGGACTGTCCTTATTGTCCTGAGTGGACACTCGAGGACTGAGACCGTTTGTCTCAGCTGACCTTCAGCTCCTAATCGGATCAGCTGATACAGGCGGATTGTTAACCTGAGCCTAATTCTCTTCATAAGGAGCTCCTGTCCTGACTTCTTCTCAATTAACCTAATGAATGAAAACAAGTGTGAAAAAACAAGCTGCTGCCAAAAAGGAGAGAGTGATTCGGCTGCCATTCGGCTGCCGTTCGGCTGCTGCGTGAGTGGGTCAGGAGACAGAAAGTTTGGACGGATTCTGTCCTCACGTCCATCTAGCTCGGTTAAGATACAGTTATTTTATTAGACACAAAGATTTTGCTGCTTCCTGGGTACAAAATTCAAAGTGAGACATTCCTCAGAACAAAACTCACATTCAGTTAAACGTAAACAACAACAAAAAAACAGTCTTAATACGACTCTCCTGCATTATTGCTTCTTCTCTTTCAGCTTGTCTTTGATTTTCTGTGGTTCGTCGTACTGTATCAAGCGCAGGATGTCCTTGTTGTCCATCACGCCCTGAATGAACTCTCCTTCTGTGATTTTATCTGAAAGGAACACAGAAATGCGTCGTTTTTGTGTGTTTGATTGTTGAAGCTGCTGCAGAGAGGTCGATTTTTTACCGTTTTCCTTCTTTCCGAAAAACGCCCAGATCTTTTCGGCCCTCTTCTCCGGCGTGTCTTCGTCTTCGGGAAGCTTCTTCTGGTCCTCGACGGGGATCATGTTGAATATTGACTGCAGAGACAGAAACACTTTTCATATTTATTGACAAATAAAGTTGCTTTTTATGCACAAACTTAATGATAAAAAAGAACACAATTAGCAAACGAACTGCAAATGCAACTGGAATTTTCTTAGATAAGATTTTTTTGATAAGTACACACCGTTAAAACAAAACAATAATAAGAACTTATCAGTTTGATTTAAATTACTTTGAAGGCAATGTTGAGATAAAGTCTAAAAGATATTATCTACCACAGGAAAAAGAAATGCGTGCTTCTTATAAATGTAAGCACATGTTGAAATAAATCATAGGTACCCTAACAATCTCTTGGATTTCGTTTTTGCTGATGGTCCCGTTGCCGTCCACGTCGTACAAGGCGAAGGCCCACTCCAGCTTCTGCAGAGTCTTCCCTCCGGAGGTGAGGTGCAGCGCAACAATGTACTCCTTAAAGTCCAAGGTGCCGTCTGCGTTGGTGTCGAAACTCCTGAAAACGTGGCGAGCATACGCCGTGGGGTCGGCACCCGGGAAGAAGCTGGCGTAGATGCCCTCAAACTGCTCCTTGCTGATCTTCCCTCCGGGACACTCCTTCAGGAAGGACTGGTACCATGTGCAGAGCTCGGCTTCGGTGTACTTGGTGTTGGATTTCAGGTCCTCCAGGAGCTCCTTCGACAGAGCGCTGCTCTTCGTGTTCCCCATCCTGCTCAGAACGTTAGAAACCTTTGGCTCGTTTTCCTCCTTCGCTGTGTTTGAGGTTAAACTTCTGCAGAGCCTTCAGAGGAGTTTCTCTGCCTCGCTGCCAAATGAGATTATGGTTATCACTACCTAAATCCAGACAGCTGCCTTAAAGAGGATCAGCACGTCACAGTGCTATGACACCTTTCCTGAAAGACGCTGATAACAGAGGAGGTTTGAACGCTGCAAACTTAAATGCTTTTCATGTGAAAAAAGCCTTCGCATCTTTGACAAAATGGTTCCTAAAACTGCTGTGTTTGGTTCAGTTTAATTCTTAGAAATAACTAAAAGCCATCGGCTCAAACTGAGGCCCATTCCTCAAAATACAGAAGGTTGGCAGTGCTGTGAACAACATAGCTGCCATTTTGCCCTCTGGATTGATCATCTACAGCGTGGATTGAACATCGTTAGTCTACAGGTTCTGGACAACAATGGAACAGAAAAATAAAAATAATGTTTTTAAAACAGAACAACCAACTACAGGGGTTAGACAATGAAACTGAAACACCTGTCATGTTAGTGTGGGAGGTTTCATGGCTAAACTGGACCAGCCTGGTGGCCGATCTTCATTAACTGCACCAGTAAGAGCAGAGTGTGAAGGTTCAATTAGCAGGGTAAGAGCTCAGTTTGGCTCCAAATATTGCAATGCAAACAACATTATGGGTGACATACCAGAGTTCAAAAGAGGACAAATTGTTGGTGCATCTGTGACCAAGACAGCAGGTCTTTGTGATGTATCCAGGGTAATGTCAGCATACCACCAAGAAGGATGAACCACATCCAACAGTATAACTGTGGACGCTATCTGAAAGGTATGTTCCAGGTGTTTCAGTTTCATTGTCTAACCCCTGTATGTTTTCCTATCAGAAGTTCTTCATGAAAACAAACAAAAAAACAGAAACCAGACCTCAACAACATTTAAATATTGATTCAGAGACACCAGAAAAATACAAATCTTTCAACAATGCAAAGACCAGTCTGAGCTGTCAGCACCAGAGATCCTAACATCACCAACGTATTTTTAACTATAATTATCAAATTCTATCTTTGCACCAATGGCTCCTAAATATCTTCTGTAATGGCTGCCAGTCATGGCCGAAATTTCCAAAAGTTTGGAAAGTGGCTGAATTTTTACACTTGTTTGACCTTTAACCTGATCTCGCTAGATGGATGGTTGGTTGGAATAGTGGATGGATGGATGGAATGATGGGTGGATGGATGGATGGATGGATGGATGG
>NC_051441.1:1113410-1129113 GCF_001649575.2 Kryptolebias marmoratus | reverse complement strand
GATGGATGGATGGATGGAATGATGAGTGGATGGATGGGTGGGTGGGTGGATGGATGGATGGAATGATGAGTGGATGGATGGGTGGGTGGATGGATGGGTGGATGGAATGATGAGTGGATGGATGGGTGGGTGGGTGGATGGATGGATGGAATGATGGATGGATGGATGTCGTATTACAGTTTGAGTTTTGTTTAATCGCTGCTGACAAATATTTTCTGCCACTTTTTAATGTTTTGGTGTAAAGATGGAAAGCCCCTGAAGCCGGAGAACCTTTAGTTCCTCTGTGTGTTTCATTAATCAGAGTTATATAACATCAGAAAGACGAGAAGAAAAAAGACCAGGATATTAGCCAGCGCTAACAGAGCAGGCCTGACCCGGCGCTCCGGGGGTCGCCCTGCACCCCCGCCTGGCGTCAGGCGCTCGTCCACAACGAGATGAGATTATCTGCGTCTCCTCTGTAATCTGTGCCCAGATTACAAGACCATCTGCTCCAGTGGTACCAAAACCCCAGAGAGTGAAGGTAATTAAAGAAATAAGAAAAGTTGAGATGATGGACTCTACAGTTTATTCATTTCTGGATAAGAACTGGGGGGGGACCATTTATGGTGGAGATGATCTCCACGGCTGAGCCCTGATCTGGTCCAGCTCCACTCTTTCTCCACCTCGACAGGCTCCATCTACGCTCAACGCTTCACACCTCTCCACACTGAAGGTCAAACAGAACCACATCCTCGGCAACAAGCAGAGACGAGACCCTGACCTCCCCGAACCAGAACCCCTCCTCTCCACGACTGCTACTTCAGGTCCTGTCCATGAAGCCCACAAACAGGACCAGAGACCCGGGGCAGTCCTGGAGTCCAACCTGCATCAAGGGGGTCAAACTAAAACCTCATGGTTCTAATTCTTCTGATTTTTTTTTTTTTTTTTTTCCTCATTCAGAGCTTGAAACATTGAGACATTTGTTCAAACATCCCATCTGTCCCTTGTCTCCTCCTGCTGGTAGTATTATATAATATTTAACATACAACGGCTTACAGCCTCATCCTGTGCTTGTATCCTTTATTACATGATTACAGAGATCCGGAATAATCTTTTCCTGTTCAGGTGAACTGCTCATGGTACAACCTGTGCACTTGGACTTTAAACTGAGTCAAAGTGCTATTTTCAATTAATTTATCATGGTGGAGGAGCTGCACTGATCCATCTACAGTCCAACCCTCATCCCTGGTCATGAGGTTTGGATCATGACTGACAGAACCACATCCTGGATCCAAGCAGCTGAAATTAGCTTCTAAGTTTGTCTAAAACCAAAGAATAAATGTTTCAGCTGCGGAAAATCACTAAATGTGGAGAAGACTAAACATTTATGTTTCCTCCAAACACTTCAAGTATTCACTCACCCATCCCAATCAGTGAATTCAGGTGTTCCAGTCTCTTCCACGGCCACAGGTGTATAAAATCCAGCAGCTAGGCATGCAGGCTGATTCTACAACCATTAGTGAAAGAATGGGTCGCTCTCAGGAGCTCAGTGAGTTCCAGCGTGGTGCCGTGACAGGATGCCTCCTGTTCAATTAGTCCATTGATGCTACTAAATGCTCCACCGTCAGCTGTTGGTGGTTTTATAACAAAGTGGAAGTGACAGCATGAAGTGGTCGGCCATGTAAAACCACAGAGTGGCTCAGAGAATGCTGAGGAGCTCGGAGTCAACATCTCCAGACCCCCAGACTCTGTTTCCTTTAGATCAGCTCAGGAACAGAGAGGAGAGAGCTTCATGGTGTGGGTTGCCATGGCAACAGCTGATCCAAGCTTTCCATCACCAAGAGCAAAGAGTCGGAGGCTGTGGAGTAAAGACTGCCGCCACTGGACTGTGGAGCAGTGGAGACGTGTCCTCTGGAGGGACGAGTCTTTGGCTGCTGCCAGGAGGACGGTTCTTGTCTGACTGCATCGAGCCGAGTGTAAAGTTTGGTGGAGGGAGGATCATGGTGTGGGCTTGGTTTTCAGGAGGTCTTCAGCACACCGAGACATTTTGGACAATTTCTTTGTGGGAACAGTTTGGAGGCGGCCCCTTCCTGTCCCAACATGGCTGCACACCAGAGCACAAAGCAAGGTCCATAAAGATGAGGATGAGGAAGAAGCTGACGGGCCTGCACAGAACCCTGACCTCGACCCGACAGAACACCTTCAGGATGAATCAGAGCAGAGACATCAGGGTCTGAAGAATGGTCCAAAACTCCCATAAACTCTCCTGAACCTGTGGGAAACTGTTATAGAAGCAGAGTGGGCCAACAGCAGATTAAACCCTGTGGATTAGGAATGGGATGAACTCAGGTTTATATGAAGGCAGGCGAGTGAATACTTTTGGCGATATAGTGCATCAGCAGGCTGTTAGAAAGAGATTTGCTCCACACACACACACACACACACACACACACACACACACACACACTGAAGCATATTATGGATGGATTTTCATATGAGACTGCGCACATTATGTCACTGCTCAAAGTAAAACAGGCACTTGATCTTCTGCCTCCGGCTGCAGTCAGTTTGCAAACGCTGGATGTCTGTCGGCAGCGAGAGCTTTGTTTGGATTAAATCTCAGCTCAGAAATGCTCAGCACAAACCTGAACCATGATTTATCATTTGTAGTGGATGATAGTGCATGAACAGATTTGTGGAAAGGGAGGAGCGATGAATGGGATGAAGTCAGGAGTGCAGGAGTTCCAAAGACACAAAGGCAGAAATGGATTTCTTTGGTTTCTGTGGAGGTTCAGAGAAGAAAAGCCTTAAAGGAGGGACGCTGTCATCTCTCACCCAAAAGGAGCCCCAAACGCAACAAGATTATGAAGATTTGACACATCTGTGGCTGCATACTGAAAGCCAGGATTAGTCGCCTTTTCGTTCCGTCTCCTCTGGCCCGGCCTCAACCATGGGGCTGGAGCGCCGGCGGAGGGCTTCCCTGGCTCTCACCCTCAGTTTTGTGGCTTTAGCTTTCGCCGTGTCGGCGGTGACCACCAGCTACTGGTGCGAGGGCACCAGGAAGGTGGCCAAACCCTTCTGCACAGGACCGCCCGTGAAGGAGAAGCAGCTGTACTGCATCCGCTTCAACAGCTCCAACCTGAACGACAGCCGGCAGGTGCAGTACATCTTCGAGACCGGGGAGGAGAAGTTCATCATGAGGAAGTTCCACACGGGGATATTTTTCTCCTGCGAGCAGGCCGTCGACATGAACGGTAAGACACGGGTCAGGAAGCAGCAAAATCATCCATTTCCTGTGTTTACACCCAGCTCATAAACACTGAAATCACTGATGATTTTATCAGACTTTAGGTTTTAAATCAAGTGAGATCAAATGCAGGCCTGGTAAGTCTTTAGAACCTTCACATGTTGATAAATTTAAATAAAAATGTTCATACTTACTGCTAATTTTGTAAAGCAAAGAGTGAACTCAAGAGTGGGCAAAGAACAAACAAATACAGGAAAAATTAAAATACATCTGTGCAAAAAAACTAAACAAAACATGAGATTATTTCTGTAAAAACACAACTGCAGGTAGGAACAATAACGTCCTGGAATCCTGGAATCAGAACATGAAGTCAGATTATATTTTCTTCTTTGAATCGTTTTACAGGAACTTATTAGATAATCTGCAGTTTGGCTGCAGCAAAGAAAATATTTCAGGTGTTTATTATCTGAATATATACAAAAAAACAACAACCTTAATGTAATTATGTTTTATTTCCTGTAACCGTTTAACATTCTCCTGACTGTCTGAGGTTAGTTTTTGAGGCTCCTTTTTCTCGTCTTTTCTGTTTTTCTACCTGATTATTTTCTGAATCAAAAACTCAAGGGATGAGCCAAAGTTAGGTCGACACAAAACAGAAACCTTAAAGTTTAAATTGAAGCTTTAATTTAAATTAATCTGTTCCTGTTTCTTTAGTTGAATGGATGAAAAAAATCCCAAAGAGAATCCAGTTTGACAGACAATAAAGACAAAATAAAAGTCTAATTTTATTCTCTTTAAGTGAAACCTGAAATCCAAACATCTGGAGACTGAAGACGGGCTGAAACAGCGGCAGCATGCTGGAACCAAACGTGTTTTTAACTTTTCAAATTTTCCACAGGGTTCGACTGTCGAAGCTTTGCAGAGATCGCACCTGAACATCAGAGAGGTAAGCTCCCGACCCCTGACCTCTGACCCCTGAACCTTTTCCATATTTCGTCTTTATTTATTTCTTCTGCTGGTTTCAGGACACTTTCTTATTCTGCAGACTTTAGCTGTTTTAGCCGTTCATACATCAAAATGTTCAACTGAGTTTCATTTTTTATCATTTTTATATTTTTCAAATTTTTTTTACCTTTTTTATAAACAACATTAAGATTTTTTAAAATCCTATAAAATCTTCTGCTCCATATTTGTTTTGTCTCTTTTTGTCTCCTCAAGCGTCTTTTCGGTCTCTTTGTCTTTTCATCTGTTCATCTTCTTCAAATGTTTAAACTAACTTTAAATGTTCAGCTTTTTATCAAATCAATTTTAATTTTTTTGGCTAATTTCAATAATCTTTCATTTATTTTATGCTAAAACTTCAGCTGTTAAAATTAGTTACCATTTTCTTCCTTTAAGCAGCATTCTGCTACTTTTATCTAGTTTTAAAGCATTAATCAATGAGAATAAAAAGCCTCAGGTGGGACAATCTGTCCACAGGACAAAGATTAGTCCACAAATCTGTCCTTTATGGAAGAGGGGTGAGACGAAAGCCACTGAGGAAGAAAGGCCAGAAGAAGTCCGCTGTAGTGACACAGCAAACTGACACCGCACCCTGAACACACCATCCCTACAGTGAAACACGGAGGTGGCAGCATCGTGGTGTGGGGATGCTGGTCAGGGTTGATGTGAGGATTGATGCAGCTGAACACAGACTGATCCTGGACGAAAACCTGTCAGAGGCTCCAGAAGGACCTGAAACATCCGGTCTGAGCTACAACGGAGTGGGTCAAATCAAAAACCTCAATCTGTCAATCAAATCTGTGCGTGCTCTCCATCCAGTCTGACTGAGCTGAAGCTGGTTTCCAAAGAAAAATAGACAAAATCTTCTAAATTTGACTCACAACCATTTTTCCTTTCAGCTCAGTCATGATCGTGTCGGTCTAAAACCAAATCAGAGTAAAATACTTTGAAGTTTGTGGTGTAACGTGACAGAACAGGAGGGTTGAAGGAGGGACCGTCCGTCCAGCACACGGTAACGTGAGGACTGTGGAAGTGACATTTGTTTGCTGTGTCTCCAGGAGTGCTGTGGCTGTGTGTCGTTGCTGAGACCCTGTACCTCAGTCTGCTTTTCATCGGCGGGGTTCTGATGATTCTGGAGCAGTGTCCCTGCTTCAGCGTCATGAACAAGCTGAAACTCAGTGCCTTCGCCGCCATGTGCACCGCCCTCTCAGGTAACTGCACTTTAACCAATGTTTTTCAACCAAAGTGACCTGAAATAAGGAGCTTAATTAGGACCGTGAAGGGTTCAGGAGCACAGAGGCCGGAAAAGTTGGGGATCAAACCACTGATCTTCTGATTGAAGGATGATCCCTGGAGGAACTGCTCATTTTAAGGGTCGGTCTTTTATCGTACTCCTGCACACGACTGCCCACAGGAGGAGCAATAAATGAGTAAAAGAAGGAGCAGGCCAGGAGGTCACGGAGGCTGAGTGATACGAAGCTGACGGTCCAGCATCAGAGCGGCTAACGGTACCGTTCCCACTCACTGCGGCAGAGGATTTGCTGGTTTGTGGAGTAATCGGATTGGAATCGGGGCAGTGGTTTTGGGCCGTGCCAAGACCTGCCCAGAGGACCTCCCTCCCGGAGCCTGACTCCCATCCCCCCCGTTGTTTTGTGTTAATCCTGAGAAAAAAAACAGCTGTGGAGAGGCTGAGGGATGGCCAGAATCAGCCAGGCTTATTTACCTCACCCTGCTGATGTTTCTGTATCACATATCACAGTTTAATTTACCCCGCTGTCGATTAATCAGTGGTTTGAGTCTTTAAAACAGAGTTAATCCTCGGGTTTGTAATCAGAATATAAACTGTCTGTACATGGAGGGATTTTTTGTTCTTCTTTCCAACAAGTTGATGATTTCGTGCACCAGCGTTGGTGAGACAGATGGTCATGCGTCTCATCTTGTGACAAATAAAAACATTATCACCCGTAGAACTGGGATCTAAAACAATCTGAGTGTCGTTATTTAGAGAATAATTGGGAAGAAATGTACAACCTAAGAGGAGGAACTGCTTCGTTCTGTTTCTCAGGCCTTTGTGGGATGGTGGCCCACATGATGTTCACCACCATATTCCATCTGGCGGTCTCCATGGGACCAGAAGACTGGAGGCCCAAGACCTGGGACTACAGCTGGTCTTATGCGTAAGCACTTGTTTTATTGTTCTGTGAAATATCTGCCAACCATACCAGTTGGGTGAAGTATTTTACCCAAGAGAGACATAAATCTGTGGTCAGCCCTGCCTTTGTCCCTGTTTTTCTCAGCTTAGCTTGGTGCTCTTTCGGCACCTGCATGGGCTCCGCGGTGACGACGCTGAACAGGTACACAAAGACCATCATAGAGTTCAAATACAAGCGGCACAACATTGAGAAGAACCTGATGATCAAGCAGAAAATGATGGAGCTGGGTCTCCCCGAGCAGATGTGGGACGTGTATTTGACAGCTGAGCCAGCTGATGCAGAAATCCCGTCAGAACCGCTGGTGAACGGCCACAAGCCCTCCACGGGAGCGCCGTGCGTGTTCGAGGAAGTGGACGGCGTCCCAGAACAACAAGGGGAGGCCTACTGTTGAAGCAGACTCCTAGATTCAACCAAACCTGGAGAGGGAGGCCAGGACTGAGGGTTTCCTCCTGCACTGATGATCTAACGCGGTTTCATCCATCGTGTTTCAGATGGAGGGCTGCAGAGCTGCAGGATGAACTTTGACCTCTGCAGGATCTGCCTTCTTTTTTAATCCGAGGTGCACCGAAACTGTGACCTCCTGATGAACGCTGGAGCTAAAAGTGATGGACACTACGGGACTCTAGGAAAGGGGGTCCCTCAACAGTTCTGGACCCAAATGAAGTCCAGAAGTCGTTCATTTTAAGAGGTGCAGCTCACGCCTGTCCTGCAGTTTCTCTCTGCCTGAAAAGACAAAATAACGAGTGAAGAAAACTAACATGGTTGTCACTAAAGTAGAACTTAGTTTCCTATGTTCTGGATCTTTGCTAAAGAGAGATTTTCTTTTGTTGGACCTTGCTGGTTTTAATATGAAACCACTGCTCTACGATCACGGATGTGTCGCTTCTGTCAACATTCGTTGTGACTGAAAAGGGACACAAACCAAACTCAGGGTCAAAAATCTGCTTTGTGTCTTCTCTCGTCTTGTTGTGCGATTCGGGGGCCTTTAATAGTTTCTTCAGAGGCCTGTCGTCTCCTGGAGTCTCCCTCAGATTCACGAGGAGGACAAACCGAGCACCAGGTGGGAGCTGAATCATCCCCTCATCGATTTCTGACGGTCCAAATTAAAAATCAGGAGTTATTTCTGGCAGGATAAAACCAACACCTGCTGGAACAAAACTAAATGAAGGCTGTTATTCTGAACACGTGAAAAACTTCAGATGAGCCGAACAAATCCAATTAAAGTTCATGAACAGCAGCTGATCTTTGCTCGTTTGTCCAAGCTTCAGCGTCCTCGCAGACCGTCTCCATCACGCTGAGCTCACGCCAGAGACAATTCTGTTCTTAAAGGGATAGTTTGAATAATTAGCATCTTATTCTTTAAACAATTTGTTTGGAGAAAAAGGGTTTAATTCTGTTCAGACTGATAAAAATATTACTGCCAGAAGTGCTACAGCTAGCTGCTGCTGCTATTTAAATAACCAGAGAACTCCTAGACCTCATGACTGGGATGTTTAAAACATCTAAGTGGGGATTTTTTCATTTTTCTGTTAATTTAATCATTATAATTTATCTTAATTATAATTCTGACAGCACAGATTTGTAGCTTCAACTGATAATAAAAATCTGATTAAACATTTAACTCTTTTACCAGCCTTTACAACTTTTAATTTCATGGGTTTTTTTATTCTTTTAACATTTTAGTAACTGGAATGTTACTCTAATTTTTGTTTCTTTCTGCAATTTGATCAAATATTCCAGGTAAAAAAACTTCATCCTGACAAAACAATTCAACTCTGAGAAGAAATTATGTAGTTTTATTCCAAAAATTAACAAAAATATCAATAAATCAGCCTAAATAATCTTTACAAACATGTTACAATTAAATACAAGAAAGGATATTTTTTCTTAGAGTTGGAAGTGAAATTATTCAGTATTTATAAATGCACTGATTGTTTTATTAACGAGTCATTAAATATCTAATTAAGGGTTTTATTCAGTCCCATTTTGCAGATGAAGAGGTGGTTGGTCTGAGGTAGAGGTCCAGGGACAATTGGTCACATGATGACGAGGTCTTTATACAGCTGCTGCGGCTGTTCTTCAAGGTACTGCTTTATGTACCAACAGGAGACCCGAGCTTTCAGGTTCTCCTCCAACAGGAAGTCCACAGCAGCCTGCAAAAAAAAACACATTTAAGGATTTCACACACCTGACATGCCAGAAGACACCTGAGACTCTTACCTGTGAGAGCAGCGCAGCGATACCTTGACCTCTGAACGTCTCCGGGACAAACGTGGACATCAGGTCCACCTCCTTGTCCCCGGTGAACCTGTACATCAGAACTGCACGTTCACTGGCCCCTGTGGGAAAAAAAGGGCCGAAAGGTTTTACATTAAATCTGAGCTCTGTGGAGGTTTACAGAGATTACCATTAAAACAAACACATATTCTGTACCCTTATCTGCAACAAAATGACTCAGATTGTGCCAACATGAAAACTTTCTGTTTTATAAATATAACCTTTGACACTTCACATAACATATGTATTTAGGTCCAATTTGTCTGCTTATATTTACCAAAAAATAATACAAATGTGTCCTATTTGTTTATAAAATGTAAGCCGAACTGTTCCTGATGATTATAAACTTCCTACAGTTTACATGCCGATCATGTTGTTTATAAACAGCGGCTGAAATTCAAAGGCACCTGAAAAATAACATATTTTTAAATAAAAACTGGCTGCGATGAATTAATTCGAATCAAGTGTTCTTCGGGAACGAAGAAATAGTATATTATATCTCTGACAGAAGTCTCACTTAAGTTAAAGTACAAATATGACAGTTTTCAACGTAAATAAGAAATGGCTTTCAGCAGGCCGCGACTGAGCCCCGAGCTTTCCTGCAGAATCTACACGGGAACCAGAGCATCAAGCCCGGTTAGGCGAGTTTACCTGCGCCGCCCGGAGCGACGATGAAGCGCCGGTTGTGTCTGTCATGTTCAACCGTAAGTTTTCCGCTGCAAGTTGACGATATAAAAACATTCTGACCAAACTTAGCCCGCCGAGTGAATTTTAACAATCCAGAAGCGATTTTTGAGGCCATTTAAGATAAAACAACCTGGACAGAAACACATGCAGGCGAGCTGTAGTCCTGCAGCGCGGCCGCTAGAGGGCGCCAAATTACCAACAAATATTTATAAACTTTGACCTCTGCAGACAAACCCAGCTGGCTTCACTCATTTAATTAACTCATCTCCAACACTATTTGTCCTGTTTTCTCAGGGACTGTTTTTATTGATTTTATTTGTGACCTTTACACTCACTTCAGTGATTTTCTCACTTATCTAGAGATCCTCTGAACATCTTTGGTCCGCATAAAGTCAGACTTTTTATTTGAGTCATATTCTCACTCAGCACACAACATTTTATTTAATGATCTCATGATCATAACCTGGCTCCGTCTCAGATTTTTATGTAATGCGTTGAACCTGAACTGCAGGAATGACTGGATGATGACAAAACAAGCAAATATTGTCTTCAAGTGAAAGTCTTTCATATCCATAATGTATTTGGGCATGTTTCTGACTGAATTTATGTTTTCTATTAGCTGAAAACTTGCTAATTCATTTCCTTTTTCATAAAAATCATAATTACGAGTACACAACATGTGTAATAATAGTTTCAGGGAAGTGCCAAAGGTGCAAAAATAAACTCAGAAAGTCTAGAGAATGACTAATTAAGTCGATTTTAACAGATTAGTTTGAACTTTTGGGAGGAAAATATAAAGAGATGAGGACTGGATTCTGACTTCTGCACAATTCTGTGTACACAGAGATAATATCGGGTCAGGTTTTTCAAGTTATTCATCTCCGCACGTTGTTGCAGCTTTAGATTTAGCAGAAAAAAAAGTCCAGCTCATGATTATTTATATATTTATTCCTATTATATCTGGAGCTCCTGGAGGTACAGGTCAATCATTAAACTAAGAGCTTCAGTGGTTCTTTTATAACAGAAAATAAGCCATGATAAACATGTAAATGTGCAACTTTTATTAGGAGAAGGTTTCCTAGGGTCAAAGTTCGTCATTCGTTATGACTAAGTGAAGTTAAAGTGATTAGAAACCCGTCAGAAACTGATGGGGTGTCGGAGCTGTTAGCTGCTCTCATTATAATTTACGGGAAGGGTGTGTGTCCGTCTCCGAGTGATTTATATTCAAATAAGGCAAAGAGGCAAAGAGTAACGTCGTAAAATGATGGGGCGAGAACAGCGGTTCTGATGGAAACAGTGGCAGGTGTGGCCGTAATGTTCTCTGATGAATCAGAACTCAGACATCAGGACTGCCCAACAAACAAAAACAAATCTGGGTCATGATGATGTCACAGTTATTACCCACTCCAGAAAAACTCTTCGATTTGTTTCCTCATTAACCCGTAGTTTACCTACACTGGCTCAAAGTCGAACCGTTAAAAAGAAATAAATAACACATCTCAAAAGAGCTCAGAATCAGAAACATCTGGAGAAGCATTTATAACTAATTAGGTCAGCAGGTCAGTCAGAGGACTGAGGATAAAAAGAGCATTTAGAGGCTGAATCTGTCAGAAGAAAAGATGGGCAGAGGTTCACCAGGCTGACAGGAAATGTCTAAAAAAGAGTGGGACAATTTCAAAAGAATGTTCCTTAACGGAAAATTGGAAGGACTTTGAATATCCCATCATCTACAGATCATAATATCATACAAAAAAGCTCTAAATCTTTAAGCTCAAAGGCTGAAAGTCAGTACTGGATAACCTGTGACCTCAGAATGGGACAACGTTCCCTCTAAAACCTCCAGCAGCTGCTCTCCTCAGGTCCAGATGTTTACAGACTGAAGAGGAGAGGATTCAACATCTGGAACAACTTTAAAGAGATCAAATCTACAAACCAAAGCATTCTGGTTTTAGTTACATTTTCCAAAACCTTTTTGGAATTGGGGTTGGGCATTAATCTAAAAGTAGGTCATGTTTTGTCTCATCCATGGACGTCTCATTCCTGCTTTTCAGGTTGAAACACATTCCAGAAAATGTGCCACAAGCACATAATCACTGAGTTATTACTCAGGAAATGTACTTTCCTGTTTCATCAGGTTCACCTCGCCTCACACCCAATTTACAAAAGTACAACAAATATATTTGAACAATGCAACTTAATGGGGAATTGTGGCTTTTAGTAGGATTACCTCGAACAGTCGTATAGGAAACAGTATTATTTTTACTGATTGTTCAGAAAGCCAGCGCTGTTTGGAGAATTTACAGAAGAAACATTTACAGTTTAAACGGGTCACAGAAAGTCGGTGTTCACATGCAGGTGATGTTGTTTGTGAGCTCAGAATTTTCTCTCTGTTTTTAAACTTGTCGTATCTTCTACATAAAACACGGTAGATGAGTAACCAGATACAGCTGTGGCTGCCAGATGTTTCCGCCTCTCGCGGTTCAGGGACGTTTTCACACGGCGACCGTTCGCTTGAAGCTTGAATTCTGGTTTGTATTTTTGTGACGTTTGCTGTGCCCCTACCCCTTTCTTCCCAGGAAAGGCGGGTGTCGCCATGGCGACCGGTACTCAACAGATCCAGAGACAGTGGATCTTTTATTAATCAGCAGGTTCCTCGCTCTTTTAAGAATCGCATCTTCAGACTTCCTGTCAACTCGTATCCGGACGGTTTTAGGAGTCCTACAGAAGGGCAAAGGTTTAACTTTGAGTTTTAAGATCGTTTTTAATGACCTGTCGCTTCTTGTTTTAGTGTTTTATCATCTAAACAACCAGCTTGATACTTTTCTAAATGAAGTTATTGGATTGTTTTCATCTCATTGGTTTAAATCTGCAAATTTTTACCTTATATGTCTTCAGAGAGTTGATGACAGAGCAGGTAGAGATTCAAGGAAGTTGAACGCTGGTATGTGAGGGAGCGTATTGTCTTGTGATTATGTCATTAGGGTCGGATGGTGGTTCTTGTCTGACCTGCCCACGTCACGGAGTTTGGAAGCCAAAAGTTTAGTTTGACGCTGAGGAGGACTTTAAAACACGACAAGTTTCTCTAATCATCAGTATGTTCGAACGAGACCTCTAATTATTACTAAAACAGAGAGAAAGCAGCCGTCATCAGACGTTATTCAGCCTCCAGCTGCATGCTTCAGTCTAGTTTTTAGATTCAAGTCATTAGAGCGTAAAGAAGAAACTATGCAGGTCTGAACAGAAAAACAACCTGCTGACAGATTAACAAAAAAGATATAAAACGTTCTAACAAAACAAGAATCCAACACATAAAGGGAAATGAGCCTTTTTAATAGTTTAAATGTTATCTGAAGACGTGGTTTTTGGTTTAAAGTTACAGGAGGAGTTTAATCCGAATGCTGAGCCTCAGTTTCAGGAAGCGTTTTTCGCCGAATTACTTTCAGGTAAAGACTTTTTGTGGCGTCAGTTTCGATCATTATGCTTACAGAGAAGCACGAGGTATCCGTTTGTCTATTTACGTTTCCGTTAATAAAATATCTCATGAGTCAGACTTTAATCACTGGGCGTGCGTCTAGAACCTCGTCCAAACGGCTCGTTGACGTTAGCCAAAACAAAAAGTGGTCATAAATCAGTCAGGTGGTAGTAGCTGAGAGTCGTCCGCTGAATGCTGACCGATAACAGATCTCAGTGGATTTTATTATGTTTTTGTTTTTAAACATGTGAAATATTCCTGAACGTTCAAACGGACCTCAAACAATAAAGACTAAATGGTGGTTTTAGCTCCACTACCTGTTTTCAGATCTGCTGTCTCTTCCTGTTTTCTGCTGATGTGTTTTTGCATTTGCAGACTCGGTTTGGTCTCTTTCGCCTGAGCTGATCTCTCATTTCACTGCGTGTTTTAGAGCCGCAGCAGCACGCCTGAATGCAAATGAGACACCCGGAATCAGCTGTGAAGCTTTTACCTGCTTCACCTCAGCAGAGGAGCCCAAACTGTGACTCAGCTCGAATCCCCCCCTTCGAGTCCAGATCTAAACTTGTTGAACAGCTTAAACCCTCAGGTGTGTGGTAACGTCCCCATATCTACCTGCATGTGTTTGTTTGTGGAGCAGGGTGTGTGTGTGCAGAAGGGCGTGTGTGTGTGTGTGTGTGTGTGCGTGTGTGGAGGTGTTGCTTCAGACAGCAGGTTGGGTTGTTCTGACGGGCAGTAGAAATTGCAGCAGCTGTCAGAAGAAGACTTCAGTCTCACCATGAGGGTCGATCTGTTCACCTGCGGAGTTCTGCTGCTGGCCTTAACGGCTCCAGGTGAGTCTCACACCTCCACCGAGGTTTCTGCCTTTCTTAGAAACAAAGTGTTTATTTTTATTTACTCTGATCCATTTCAAAGACAGCGTGTATCGTTGGAGCTGCTGATTCTGGTTCTTTTGGACCAAGAGGTTCTTTCTGTTCTTTCAGATCATTTGTTTGAGTTTAACTTGTTCTAATTTTAGATTTAGGAGCTCCGTCTGAAACCGTTGGATCAGATTAGAGAACCTGTTCTGATCCGTCAGAGGAACCGCTCCGTTCTCAGTTGGTTCTGACGGGTCACTCAGGACCACCATCCTTTAAAAGGATAGTTCAGCCTTTCTGAAGAGGGTTTTTTTGTGTCAAAGCTAAATAAAAACAAAAAAGTAACATTTTATTCAAACAGAACAAAAGCTGAAATTATCAGAACAGATGTTCTGATAAGAACAGGAGCTAAAACAGTCAGAACATGAGCTAAAACAGTCAGAACATGAGCTAAAATAATCAGAACATGAGCTAAAACGATCAGAAGATGAGCTAAAACAATCAGAAGATGAGCTAAAACAATCAGAACATGAGCTAAAACAATCAGAACATGAGCTAAAATAATCAGAACATGACCTTAAACAGTCAGAACATAAACTGAAAGGAGCAGAATGCGAGCTAAAATTATCAAAATATGAGCTAAAACAAGCAGAGCAACCACTAAAATGATCAAAACACGACCTAAAACCAAAAATATTCAGAAGAGAAAAAAACTTAAACCAGCAAAACAAAAATCTAAAGTTTTAAGAAGAGTAAGAAAACTAAAAGTTAGCGAACAGCTAAAACATGCAGAGGATTTCTTTGTTGTGATTTAAAGATCTTTCTGGTTGTATTTACTCAGATATTGTCTTGTTTTTTATTTTTTTTATTTTTTGTGTTGGAACATTTTTTTTATCATCAACTCAGAAAATTAAAAACGAGTAAAAAATGAACAAAACATAAAATTCAAAGACTAATAAAATCTCTCAGTACATTTAAACCTTTTAGTTCTTTGACAGAAATCTTTACTGCTGAGTTGTTTAAATCTATATTGTGGCAAAATAATTACTAATTAATAAAAATAGACAGGAGATTTTTTTTACTTTGATTTAAATCAAAAGAAAATAAAACTGGAACATTTTTAGTTACAGCTAATCAGACCCATCATGTGTTTGTGACGCGGAGCAGGAAACAGATTCCTTGTTTTTTTTTTTGTTTTAAAGGTTTTTATGATGTTCCAGGACAACACCCTGATCTGCTTTTAGAACAATCCTCAAACAACAAAAGCTGTTATGAATCACAGCAGCGGAAACTGACGTTTTCTCAGAAAAAGCAGAAACATTTGAATGGTTCTGAAAACCGGTGCAGCTGGTTTAACTCGGCGCTCCAAAACTCCTGCAGGATGATAATGAGTTTCACCCAGAGCTGCTAAAGGTACGGGTCAGGGCCCTTTAAAGGGTCACAGGATGAATCTCAGCGGTCTAAATTAAATTTTAATTTAATTCAACAGAATTCGAATCAGTCTGGTTATAATCTGATTTAATACAGTTTAATTTGATTCATTCTTCTAGGTTGGGATTAAAGCTTTGTCTTGTAAAAAAAAAGGACGGCCTGGATCTTAATAAACATTAGTTATAATTTAATTCAACTCAGTCTAAATCAGTTTAATTACACAGCTCCGAGTCACAACAGGTCGCCTCAGGTCTCTGGACGAAAACCTTCACAAACATTAAAAAAACACCAGTCAGTAAAAGTTGAATCTCAGGCTCCCATCCTGAGCAGCTCTGAGGCGAAAGTGAGAAGGAAAAACTCAGCAGAACCAGAACCAGAACCAGAACCAGGCTCAGGACGAGCGGCCTCAATCGGCTGGGGTTTGAGAGGACAGGAAAGAGACACAGAATGACTGCTTCAGGTGTAGTTCCTATGGTCCAGGTGTAGTTCCTATGGTCCAGGTGTAGTTCCTATGGTTCAGGTGTAGTTCCTATGGTCCAGG
>NC_051441.1:1103545-1111694 GCF_001649575.2 Kryptolebias marmoratus | reverse complement strand
AGTTCCTATGGTCCAGGTGGAGTTCCTATGGTTCAGGTGGAGTTCCTATGGTCCAGGTGGAGTTCCTATGGTTCAGGTGGAGTTCCTATGGTCCAGGTGGAGTTTTCAGATTTAATTTCCAAATAAATCCAGTCCAGTTTTATCTCACTGAGCTGTTTGTGTTTCAATCATCCAGTTTATTCTGATTCTGTGGGTCAGTTTAAAAAAAAAAACAACAATCAGATGTTTGAACTTAACTCTGACACCAGAACCGAAGAACCTTTCAACCAAACATCGGTGATGTTTCACATTTCTCCTGTATGACGACAGATGAATATCTGCTGTCTGACAGCTCAGCTGGTTTCTTAGAAACCAGATAAAGTTTTTCCCTGAAGTCATGAGTTCCTCCTCTGAGGCCTCACCTGGAGACACGTCAGGTCGAAAACATCGGACAGGAAAAGTCACTCGGTTCTCTTCAAAGGCACGTTGTGAGAATATGTCTGATCTTCTGTCTGTTTGCTGTTTCTCCTGCAGGAAGTGATGCACAGCTGGGTGGTAAGTTTTCCTTTTCATCACATCAATACAGATACTGAATTTTACAAACTGTAGTCGGACAAAAAGAGCCAGAATAAAGGCAGGTGGACACATGTAAAGTTAAATAAAACTGAATCAGAGCCCCTGCTGTGTTTGTAGCAGGTTTATTTTAAACTCACCTGTCAATCATTGTGCTGCTCTTTTTGTTGACAAACAATCTGAATCAGCAAAGATGTATGTTTTTACTCAGCTGTGTTTAAAACTCAAGCCCAAAGCAGTGCCTTGACATGTGCACGTGTTCCTGCAGTTTGTGGCATCGCTCCGCTCAACGCGAAGAGAGACTCCAGGATCGTTGGAGGGGAGGATGCGGCTCCGGGAGCCTGGCCCTGGCAGGCCACTCTGGAGATCCGAGGCGCTCTCTGTGGAGGGTCTCTGATCAACAACCAGTGGGTCCTGAGCGCTGCTCACTGCTTCTCCAGGTGAGCTCCGAGTCTGAAATTCTGTCTTTCTGAAAGGAACCTGTAATGTAACTGTTTAATGCAGGTGGCGCTCAGTCATTTAGAACTTCATACATGTTATGTTGTATGCCTAGTATTTTAACCCCCATGTCATTCGATTTTCTCAGCTCCAGCACTTCAGGTGTGACGGTTTACCTCGGACGGCAAACCCGGGGAGGCCCGAATGCCAACGAGGTTGTAAGGACAGTGTCCCAGATCATTGTGCATGAGGCATACAGCAGCGCTACAAATGACAACGACGTGGCCCTGCTGAAGCTGACCTCCAGCGTGAACTTCACCGACTACATCACGCCTGTTTGCCTGGCTGCGGCGGACAGCAACTTTACAGCAGGTGTGACCTGCTGGGTCACCGGCTTTGGAAGCCTCAGTGGCACTCAACGTAAGTACCAATGCTGTGATGCTTCTGATGGGTCAAAAAGGACATTTTTGAGCAATCTGCAAAGAGAAAGAGATTCTGTTCCTCAGTTCAGTTCTTTATTTCTACCATCCTGACATCATCCCATCGCATCTTCTTTTATTACACTTTATTGGATTCAGGCCTTAATAACCTGTTTGTTCTCTTGTCCAGCTCAGCTTCCTGACATGCTGCAGGAGGTGAACGTCCCCGTCGTGTCCAACCGTGTCTGTAGCCAGTCGTACGCGATCACCAGTAACATGATCTGTGCCGGTCTGACTGAGGGAGGGAAAGACTCCTGTCAGGTGAGTCCCAACAGGAAAAGGTTTGAATGTCATCCCTCGTCCTCAGTGTGCAGTTTGCAGGTGGCTGTGGCCCACTGGTAGGGCAGCCATCTTGGGACCAGAAAGTCACAGGTTTGATTCCCCACCAAGACACCTAAACCCTTAACTGCTCCCAGGTGCTTAAATAGCTCACATTAAAACATCCCATTTAAAAAGCTTCTCATTAGACCCATCATATGTGAAGAACCACGAGACTTCTGGAACAATGTCCTTTGGACACGAACCCAAAGTACAGATATTTACCCATGATGCACTGCAGCAAACAGCTCCTCCCAGCTGTCAGCACGGCGGTGGAGGGCTGATGGTTTGGGCTGATTCTGGAGTCAGATGTGAGGCCATCTGTCCCACAGCTGAAGCTTGGACCAAACAGGACAATCCAGTCAGACTCCAGAACCTCAGAGAGCTGAGCAGAAACCAATGAGCTGAAGCAACGCTGGAAAGAAGAGTGGGCTACAACTCCTCCACAACCATGAAAGACAAACAGGAAACCTCTGAGAGTTCTGCTGCTGGAGGAGGTTCTACAACCTGCTGGATCAAGGCTGTTTTTTTACTCACAGCTTTATGTTCAGATATTTTTAAATAAATACACAACAGAATGGGTCATTGTTCAGCTCAGGCTGGTTTTATCTCAGTTTAAGATCACATACAACAAATCTTTTTTACTGTGTCCGGATGCACAAAACCATAAAACTGTTGATGATCTATGTCAGTGGTGTCCTGGTCCTGGTCCTGGTCCTGGTCCTGGTCCTGGTCCTGGTCCTGGTCCTGGTCCTGCAGGTTTTAGATGTTTCTGTGCTGAGACTCATCTGATCTGATGACTGAGTGATTAACGGGCAGAGAAACATCTAAAACCTGCAGGATAGTGGTCCTCCAGGACCAGGAGTGGACATCACAGATCTATGTCCTCAGGAGTTGTTTCTTGAGTATTAAATCCTTTCTGGTGTGTTCAGGGGGACTCCGGCGGCCCGTTGGTCAGTAGAACCGGAACCACGTGGGTCCAGGCTGGAGTTGTTAGCTTTGGAAGGGGCTGCGCTGAGCCAAACTTCCCAGGAGTCTACGCCCGGGTCTCAGAGTACCAGACCTGGATCAGTGCTCGGGTCACCGGAGACCAGCCGGGCTTCGTCAACTTCCAGAACTCGTCCCTTACAGGAGCGGCTCACTTCGTCTCCCTGTCCGTCCCTCTGCTGCTGTCCATCCCGCCCGTTGTCTTCTCTCTGTTTGTCCTCTCCTGAGCCTCTTAATGAAGCCAATTTAAACCATCAGCTTCGAGTCAAAATCTGTAAAAACTCTGAGGGTCAGCCGTCCTCAAATGTTCAAACGTTCTGCACAGAAATTCAAACAATTCCACTTCCTGTCCCATGCTTTTATTTTACAGAAGACATCCTGAAAGTCAACCTGTCCAACCCAAATAACTGTAAAATAAAATCCAGTAAAAATAAAAAACATTTAATAAACGATAATTATTCAGTACAGAATATTAAACTCTTGGCTAGCTGTTAGCATGGCTAGCTGTTACATTTAGCTTTAGCTAACCTTTTGCTACTTTTACTCTTCAGCAAATGTTTACCTTCTTCAGGTTTTTGTCTAGTATTTACTTTTTTGCTCCTTTTAGCTTTAAATAATCCGTTTCAGCTTCTTCAGCAAATTTTAGCAAAACCATTCAGCTCTCAGGTTTTTGTTGCTTTAGTTGTTATTTATTGTAAACAATAAAACTTACCAGGGATTCCTGTGATAGAAATTAAAATGGAAAAAATACTAAATTATCTTTTAAATCAAACTAATTTTATTTGATACTCATATTTTATCTGCATAAAGAAAAGATTAAATTCAAAGAAGCGACCAAATTAAACTGTAGGATGTCAATGATGTACTGATTTAATTTAAATTGAATGTTTTTTATTTTCCTCTCTAAATAAATTGTAACATTTTAAAAACAGTGCAATAGGAGAATTATTATTAAGGTTTGTGCATCCTTTGGATAAAGTATAAAACTAATTTAAATTTGAATTAAATAAATCTTATTTTGGCACTTTTTGTCCTCTGAACACAGAAAGTTTCTCTATCAAACTCAACAGATTTTGTCTTGAAGCTGATAAAATAAAAAACAGGTTTTTCTGGCATTTTGCTGAAAAACAAAAAATGTCAGGAAGGATTTTTATTTTATTGTTCTATTCTGTTTTTCTTTGTTCCTGAGCTTTAACGTTAAACATTTGCACTGATGGTGAGTTTTTTAATCAGTTTATAAACTGAGGTGAAGACGTGGAGGAAGGACAGTGAATCTTTATTATATTACCTCTTAAAACTTGACCTGTAACTGTGATTACCTGTTGATTTAAAGATATATAAAGAAAATTCCTTTAACAGAAACATGTTTACATTTACTCCTCTTACTTGGATAAATCCTATTATCTTAATATTTAAAGCTTTATTGTTGGATTTTTCTGTAAAATTAATGAAAATAAAAAAAAATGAAGAATGAAGCTACGTGTGATGGTGTGAGGAGATTAATTAATAAAGTTAATTTAAATAATGGGTTTTATTTTCTGATCCATCTCGACTCTGAAACACTTTTCTGCTTTACTTTCATCAAACCAGTCGCCACTTTAGGGTGTTTTTTCCAGTTTTGTACCTTTTTTTTAAATTAAACTGACGCATTCGGCTCTTTAAAGGTCAAAGGTTTTGGTGAAACAAACAATAAAAAGCTGACGCGTGAGTTCACGACACACCTAGCTGTTTTAGGTTTTGTCTGTTTTTAGATAAACTTCAAACTGAAACCGGTTCATGTTTCTGTTTCTACAACAACAAAACTGTCAGTTCTGACCACAAAACACCCCTGCATTATGATGCTGCCACCGCCGTGCTTCACTGATGTGACTTCATGGAGTTTGAATCACTGACGGCCAAAAAGTTTTTTTGTTTTTTCACCTGTTAATGATTTCCAAACATGCTTTTTTAAAAACAGTGAGATCAGGTGGATCAGGTGAGTTCAGGTGAGATCAGGTGAGTTCAGGTGAGATCACACAGGTTATTTTTATTCATTCAGGGCTTCAAATTATTAATTTTCTTTTAGTTTCTCCTTGTTAATTTAACCTGTAAATATTATAAACATCTTTTTTTTCACTTTACAGTCATTTTCTCCTGTGGTTTAAGTGATTATCTGACTGAGATTGAAAATAATGGAACAACTCTGCCTCCTGCTGGCGGAATCTGTTCCTGCATCACATTTTACCTAAAAATATAAATAAATTAAATTAATAAAATAAAATAAAAAATGGATCGGACCAAAAATCAAGCTGTTCAGCTCACAAATCTGAGCTAAAACTAAAATAAAAAATTGAAAACATTTTTTGTAAAAACAGTGTGAGCTCTGAGTGCTGAAAACAGCTAAAGAAGGTAGAACTCAAGTCTCAAAGTTAAAAGCTAAGCTAAAATAAGCTACACTGTCGCTAAAACCTAAAAGAACGTAAAAATAGCTGAAAGCTAAAATAAGCACAACGGTAGCTAAAAGCTACCATTAGCAGAACAGTAACTAAAGCTAAAATCAGCAAAATAGTAGCTATAAGGTGAAATCAGCAAGACAGTAGCTAAATGCTAAAGGTAGCAAAGCCATGACTAAAAGCTAAAGATAACTAAACAGTAGTTAAAGCTAAAATCACCACAATGACATCTAAAAAGCTAAAATGAGCAAAGCTAAAAAATTTAACTCCAATACTAGAAAACAAAATCCCTTTTTATTTTAATTCAAAAAGATAAAAGTAGCAAAAACCAGAAGTCATCCTGAACGAGTTGAACGTTTTGTTATAAGAACGGCTAAAACAGCTGAAGTAGCTAAGTGCTAAAAGATCTCCGGAGAAATAACTAAAAAACAGGAAAACAATAAAGTTTATTTAATTTAGTAAGTGAGAAATGTTTCAGGACAGCACGGTGCTGGACAGACAAGTGAGCTGCTCAGAGGCGAGATTTCCGACGAGCCGTGAAGGCAGCAGCAGCCGGCTTAATGTGGAGGCTTCTGATTGGCTCCCAACCCGGAAGCCAGGAAGCAGCGGTGATTGTCGGAGGTGTGAGACGCAAACAGACAGTTTGTCCCTCTGAGCTGAGTTAAAGCCGCCGCTGGGAGGATTTTATGGGAAACAAAGCTGCTCCGTTTGTTGTTTTGTGTCTGATTTACGGCCTGAGAGCTGAAGACGGAGGAGGATGGTGAGTTTACGGACCCTGGTTCAACACAGACTCCCTGTCTGTGGGGCGTTCAGGTTCACGGTGTTCTGTCTGCTTTCAGGTCTCTGCCGTCAGACCTCAGGTTAGAGGATGAAGGGTTCTGCAACATCGATGTTCTGGACGGATCCAGTCTGTCTCATCAGGACTTTATCGACAGGTTTGTAATAATCAATAATCAGAATTATCACTTCTCATCAGTCCAAAAACATTCAACTCTTTGTTAGTTATTTACACTTCTGACAGAAATAATCAATCAATAAATAAGTAGAAACTTAAAACATGGAACTACAACAACAAACAAAAACAAAAATATGGCTACTTTTAGATCATTTCAGCTCCATTTTAGGTGAAAATAGTAAAAAATTAAACACTAATGTTGACAAACATTTATATTCTTTTAGCAGAAACATTAAAAACAAATAATCTGATTTTACAATCAGAGAAATTCAACCTTAAAGAACAATTTGTTTTTATAAAAACATAAAACTGATCAGAGCTCAGAGCTGGTAGAGCTGAAAGAAGCAGAACGTGAGCTAAAAGCTAAAAGCAGCTAAAGAAAACAGCAACAGTCAGCAGCTGAAGGAGATTTCAAAGAGAAAGTTTCTGAAAGAACTTAAGGATGGAGAACATGGAGTCGTCTCCTGAACGACCCGAAGGTTCTGATGTCTAAACAGCTAAAACGGCACAAAATAAAAACCACTACAGAGAAAAGCAGCTTCAGCTTCAGACTGTCGGAGGTGAAGATGTGAAGGAGGTCCTCCGAGGAGGAACAAGTCTCACGGCGAGTTCTGCTCAGGTGGAGAACAGAGAAGCTGCTGGTTTGTCGGGACTAAAACGTTCCTTCTGCTGTTTGCAGGTACGCCTTCAGCCGACCGGTCGTCCTCAGAGGTCTCACCGACAACACGGTACGTTCTCAGACCCACGGTGTCCAACGTCCAGCTGCTGAGTGCCGGGCTGGAGACCAGGGACCAGGTTCTTCTGGTTTAAGGAGGTTCTTCTGGTTTTAAGGTGGATCTTCTTGGTTTACGTAGGTTCTTCTTGATTTAAAGGTGGTTCTTTGTGGTTTTAAGGTGGCCCTTCTTAGTTTTAAGGTGGTTCCTTTGGTTTAAGGTGGATCTTCTTGGTTTACGGAGGTTTTTCTTGGTTTAAGGTGGTTCTTTCTTGGTTTAAAGGTGGTTCTTCTGCTTTAAGGAGGTTTTTCTGGTTTTCAGGTGGTTCTTCTTGGTTTTAAGGTAGATCTTCTTGATTTAAGGTGGTTCCATTTGGTTTAAGGGGGTTATTCTGGTTTTCAGGTGGTTCTTGGTTTAAAGTGGTTCCTCTTTGTTTAAAGTGGTTCTTCTTGGTTTAAGGTGGTTCTTTGTGGTTTTAAGGAGGTTCTTCTTGGTTTTAAGATGGTTCTTCTTGGTGTAAATCTAATAAAAAGCAACTAAATATGCCATGAAAGGCGGGTGATCATGTAGTCGCCTGTCTGGTATACATCATGTCAGTCGATGGATTTGAATGAAACTCTCACCCTGGTTCTGGTTCTGGTTCTGGTTCTGTTTGTGTTTGTGTAGAAATTCAGGTTTCTGTGCTCCAAGTGGAGTTTGCTGGCGGAGTACAGCTCCCGGACGGTGAGGCTCAGCACGGCAAACACGTACTCGTACAGGAAAGGTAAGAACATGTGGAACCCAGGACCTGCTCCGGGGACGTCAGGTGTCTCAGGTGTCCTCTGACCCTCTGCTTTCTCCCGTCCGTCCCAGTGGACGTTCCCTTCCAGGAGTTCGTGGATGAGCTGCTGAAGCCTCAGGCTGCGGACGCTCTCGGCAGCGGTGAGTCTTCCTGCTCCTGTCGGACTCGTGTTTACCCGAACAGAACCTCCTCCTCACCTCCTCACCTGATCTCCTGCAGAAACTCTCTATTTCTTCGGAGACAACAACTTCACCGAGTGGCAGGAGCTGTTCGATCAGTATGAACCTCCTCCGTACGTCCTGCCGCACACCAGCGGGGCGTACAGCTTCGGGATCGCAGGTCAGAGAGTCACAAACTCAACATTTACCCGTGTCTGTTAGCAAAATATCTCATATTGGTGTGGTAGTAGCTGAGGGGCAGTGGGCGGGGAGCGAGGGGCAGGGAGCGAGGGGTGGAGAGCGAGGGGCAGGGAGCGAGGGGTGGAGAGCGAGGGG
>NC_051441.1:1097086-1102303 GCF_001649575.2 Kryptolebias marmoratus | reverse complement strand
GGAGCGAGGGGCGGGGAACGAGGGGCCGGGAGCGAGGGGCCGGGAGCGAGGGGCGGGGAACGAGGAGCGGGGAGCGAGGGAGCTGTCACCAATCATCACAGAATGATTGCATCGTGGTCTTATCGGTATCGTATCGTCTTCCTCAGGTCCTGGAACAGGAGTCCCCTTCCACTGGCACGGTCCTGGATACTCCGAGGTCATCTATGGAAGGAAGGTAAAAGTCCGAACCAGATTTGTTTGTTTGTTTGTTTTCCTGTTGCTGTAGACAGCAGCAGCAGCCAATCACCTTCCAGGAGCTTCACGTCAAGTTAGTTGGACAAAGACTAGTTTGATCTGGTTTAAACTCCCCGTCAGACGTCCTCCTTCCTTCTTCACGCAGCGCTGGTTCCTCTTCCCGCCTGATCATGAGCCTCACTTCCACCCGAACCGGACCACCCTGTCCTGGGTCACCGAAACGTACCCGAACCTCCCGGAGGACGAGGCTCCGCTGGAGTGCACGATCCGACCCGGAGAGGTGAGACGAGCCGACCGGAGGCCAAACCAGAGTTAAATTCACATTTTGTTTGAGTTTCAGACCTAGATGTTTTTTTATTTTTTTTATTTGGGATTAATGCAGATTATCTTTCAGATTAGCTCTCCATGTTTTTATTTGTCTGCAAACATTGTTTATATATCACAACATTCAGCTGATGGCTGCCGAGATGTTTTTATATTTTTAGTTAGGGTTTAGTTAGCCTTTTACTACTAATAGCTTTTAGCTAGCCTTTTGCTGCTTTTAAGACTCGGTTTCAGCTGCTTCAGTGAATTTAAGATCAGTTTTTCCGTCTCTCAGGGGTAAATTAAATCAATTTTCCGTGTTTTCCCGTCAGGTTTTGTATTTTCCTGACCGCTGGTGGCACGCCACCCTCAACCTGGACCTCAGCGTTTTTATCTCCACCTTCCTGGGCTGAGCGCCGTCTTTAGAACCGATTCGAGCTCCAGGATCCACTTCTCTGCAGGGGAACAACCAGCTGGGATTTTTCCTTTCATTCTGAGTCATTCCAGGAATTTTAAACTGATTTTAATGCCGCTTTTTAATATAAATCTAATCTAATTCTGGACCAAAGAATTAATGCAGAAACTGAAAAAAAGAGTTTTGGGAAACAGTTTTGTTTTAAACTGATAGAAAGTTTATGACTCTAAAACAAATTAATGTTTATTTTTCTACTTTTATTTAGTTTAACTGAAGCTTAGACCTCATACAAATTAAAGTTTTTGCACTTAAGATGCTAAATGCATGAAAGTTTTATGACCAAAGACCAGATTTTATATTATTTTAATAATAAGGAGATCAGATCTCTGTAGGATTTTAGAGCACTTCAATAATTGCACTTGTTTTTACCCCCACAGGAAGAGTAGATGGTTCAGTCCAAACAGAGAAAAATAAAAAGCTAAAATAGTTTATTTCACCTTAAAACGTCTGAAGCAACAAGCAAAATTACAGATTTTAAGATTTAATAATAGAAGTTTTTATGTGCTTTCTAACTGTGGAGACTTTCAGAGCGTTTATTTTTTAAAAATGTATCAATATAAATCTGTTTATCATAATTCAGGAATCCTGCAAAACCTTGAAAAGTCTTAAAGTTGGTTTTAGTTTAAATAAACTGAAAACAATTAAATTGATGTGTTCCAACGTTTTTATTTTTCCTATTTAAAAGTGTAACATAACATAATTTCTTTGTAAGTAAATTTGCTCAAACTGTTATTTTTTTTGCCACTTTATGGTTCATCATCAACATAAACGTGTAAATTTGTAGAGTTTATCCTCGGCGCATCATTTAAAGACAGAATGAAGAAACAGATTTATTTCAGGATCATTTTAATGTGTTTTAGAAGTTAAAATCTGTCTGTTTTTAAAAGTTTTTTTTCTTGCGTTTATGAACAACAATAAATTAGAAAAAGGAAATAAGAAAAGTAAATATTTGGCTTTGAGTTTTTCTCAGAGTGAACATTGTCTCCACAGAGATTTGGACTCGTTTGTCCCTCTGACTGATTACACGTCCTCTGAGAGGACAGACAGGAAGGACAGCAGCAGAGGGACCAACGGGGACACGCAGTGAAACGTTCTGGTCGAAGAGCTGTAGAAGGTGATGTAGCCCGGCTGCTCGGCGCCGACGTGGCGGTTGATCCAGTTCTGGTACTGTGACACTCGGGTGTAAACTCCCGGGAACTTTGGGTAACCGCAGCCGGTGGCAAAGCTCACCACGCCTGCCTGGACCCACCTGGTGGCGTTTAACGTCACCAACGGGCCGCCGAAGTCCTTCTGCACGCATCAGACAAGTCGGTTAGCAAGCAGGAAACCAGAACACGGGTCCGAACAGAACCAAGCTCACCTGGCAGAAGCCCTTTCCTCTGAAATTCGGTCCGGCACACATCATGTTGGTTGTGACGGAAGGGTAGGCGCCTCGACACTTGATGTTGGACACGACGGGGACGTTCACCTCCTGCAGCCTCTGAGGGGACGGAAGATAAGCTGGAGGACAAAACAAACCCCTGAATGAAGATTAGCATCAAACTGTCGGATTCAAACAGATTTCCAAGCACAGATTACAGAAAAATACCTTTCAGTCACCGATTTGTTGCAAGACGGCTCGAGAACTAGCTTCATTTACAATAAGCTGGGGTAGAAAATGCAAATCAAAATGTTGGCTTTCATGGAGCACGTCCAAGCTGGACATCTGGACTCTTCTGAGATGGACCATCACACTGGAAACCTGGATCAGGATTCCAGATCTTTGTTGGGAGAAATGGACCAAACAGGTAAAAGGAGCATCCAGGCTGTCAGCAGCAAAAGCCCGGTTCTGTGGTGGTCTGGGTTTGGAAGCTCCAAGTACAAATGCACAACCACATGAATGAAGAAGAAGACTTCTGAAGGAATGACTAAATTAATAAAACGACTATAACAAAAAGCTCAAAGAACATTGTGTCCAGTGGGAAGCATGGTGGTGGTAGCATCATGTTCTGGAGCTGGTGGCCACACGAGGAAGACCATGCTGTTGTAGGTATGATTGTAAGCAGGAAAAGTAAAGTCTGATCTGGATGATACTGAGTGTTTCTGCACAGAGTTCTGCCAAAGCTGAAGTTCCAGGAAATAGTGGTTCTAACGAGGCGACCGAAAGCAGAAGAGTGGCCGCATTCATGGATATATTTGGATCCAGATCTTATCCAGAGGGTCCCGCCCAGGTCAGTCTGTCCCGGGACATCGAACAAAACATCTCTGAATGCCATGTTCTGTGTTGGAGTATGTATGGGACGAGTTGTTTAACGAACGAGATGAGATGTCAAAGCTACATCAGTTTAAAGTACAAATAATACTCTGATTGTTGCATGTTCACTGGTTGAGGCTGTCCGTTGCTTTTGTGTCACGAAAATCTCAGTTTCTGTCATGTTTGAGTGTTTGTTTGTTAAATGTATCTCAAGGAAGTCCTCCCTTCTACAACAAGTCTAAAAACCTGGTTCTGTGACGGTCTGGGTTTGGATCAGGGTTCTGATGGAAACATTAATGCAGAAAAGTCCAGGACCACCTATAACCACATTCTGCCCACCTTCCGGAGGCTGAAGAAGAGGAGACAGGTTCTGGACCAGCCCGATTGCTGTCCTGACCCAATGTCCCCATTATCTATCTATTCATCCTTTTTCTTTCACCCTTTTTCCATGTTGGGTCACGAGGGAGCTGCTTCCTGTCTCCAGAGGTCCCTGTGTGAGAGGTGGGGGACACCCTGGACTCGTCTCCAGTCCACCACAAAACTTTACTGTCCCCAGTAGTGAAACCAAAGATGTGACAAGGACGAACCTGTCCTGTAAATAAGGCCTGAAACTCTTCATCTCTTTGTCTCCTCATCATCAGAAAATCTAAGTGTTGAAGGAATGGACCATTAGACTGAAAAACTGACACTTGAATGCAGGAATGGACTGAAATACGAGCTTTTTGTGCTTAAAAAAAGTTAGAAACTTTTTTCATTAAGTTTGAGTTCTTCACCTGCAGTCATGCATTTATTTTAGTTTGTTTTGTTTATGAAAACTGAAGTACACCCAGAGCGGAGTGACAGAGAACCTTTTAAAACTTCTGTTGAACTGTAAGTGATGGCTCTGTGGTTGGATCCTCACCGTGGGTCTGGATGTCCCCCCAGCCCGTGACCCAGCACCTCAGCCCGCCTGGGAAGAAGCTCTGCTCCGCAGCCAAACAAACAGGTCGGATGTGATCTGTGAAGTTCACAGGAGAGGACAACTGCAGCAGGGCGATGTCGTTTTCCTTCGTCTTTTCATCGTAGTTCGAATGTTTGATGATGACCGACACAGACCGGGTCACCTCGTCAGGATTCGGACCCTCCTGGGTGTCCCGTCCAAGATAAACCCTCACATCTGAAAGGCTGTTACTGAAAACCAAACCGCAGCACTGTTACTTTCACTCAGCTGCAAAACTAAAATCATTACCCCAAAAAACTGGGTTTCCATCTTTATCTGATTCAGGATTCAATTCTAACTGAATTCTTTTCCATCACAGAAAAAATCAGACGTCAGAGAGATTTTTGAGCAGATTTTAGTGTCTAAATCACAAGAGGACGTTACCTGTCAGCGTTTACCTGGTGAAGCACTGAGCAGCAGTCAGAACCCACTGGTTGTTGATCAGAGAGCCTCCGCAGAGCGTCGTCTGGATGTGGAGGCTGACCTGCCAGGGCCACGAGCCGGCAGGAGCATCCTGACCGCCAATTATCCTCGACTCACTGTTTGTGTTCAGGGGGGCCGTGCCGCACACTGCAGGTAAACAAACACACTGCAGGTAAACAAACACACTGCAGGTCAACGAACACACTGGAGGTAAACAAACACACTGCAGGTAAAAAAACACTGCATGTCAACAAACACACTGCAGGAAAAACAAACACACTGCAGGAAAAACAAACACACTGCAGGTCAACAAACACACTGCAGGTAAACAAACACACTGCAGGTAAATGAACACACTGCAGGTCAACAAACACACTGCATGTCAACAAACACACTGCAGGTAAAAAAACACTGCATGTCAACAAACACACTGCAGGAAAAACAAACACACTGCATGTCAACAAACACACTGCAGGAAAAACAAACACACTTCAGGTAAACAAACATACTGCATGTCAACAAACACACTGCAGGTAAACAAACACACTGCAGGTAAACAAACACACTGCA
>NC_051441.1:1085487-1096036 GCF_001649575.2 Kryptolebias marmoratus | reverse complement strand
GTAAACAAACACACTGCATGTCAACAAACACACTGCAGGTAAACAAACACACTGCAGGTAAACAAACACACTGCAGGTCAACAAACGCACTGCAGGTAAACAAACACACTGCAGGTAAACAAACACACTGCAGGTCAACAAACGCACTGCAGGTAAACAAACACTATTTATTTGGTGGTTTTTCACTGAATTGCAGTGATCGCCTCCATCGCCACCAAATGATCAGAAACTGTCAGAGTTTTTCCAACCTGCAGTTTCTTCTGTTCCCAAAAGAAACAGCTGAAAGGTTGTTTCTTTCTGTAACTCCAAAGCCATTAGTCCCCAACTGCTCAGCTTCCCTCAAAATAAAAAAATGTATAAAACAGAAGAAAAAATCCTGGTCCAAACTGCAAGAAGACTAGTCGAAAACTAAAGTAAAACAGATGAAAATAAACTAATCAAACAAGTTAGAGATGAAACTCACCGTTTAACTGTGCGTTACTTCCTGTGAGAGAAACAGAAAAACAAAAAGTTTAAAGACATTCAGACCCAGATGGTTCAAAAAATAAACTTGATTCTGAAATCCAGAGGGTGGCTGTAGTTGTTGTAATGCAACCTCTGACACATTTCAGAAAAAAATCCTTCAGGTTGTTTCTGTTTGAAGAACTGAGAACCGGAGAACCTTTTCTCCGGGTCAGAACTTTTATCTCCTAGAAGGTGAAAGGTGAGGCTTACCTGCAGACCTCTGGTGGGATGTACAGGTGATCCTATGTTGAAAAGTGAAACTGAGCCAGATAAAATCAGACAGGTTCTGGATTAGGGTTTTGGGACCCACCTGGGACTGTTAGAACCAGCAGGACTCCACAAATAAAGACCCTCATGGTGGGATTCTTGACTTCAGTCCAAACGCAGCAGGAACATGAAGCAGAAACTCAGTAAAAGTTGCAGGAAATGGTTGAAACTTTGTTCCTGTGTGCAGAGCGGTGGCCTCAGGACAGTTCTGTCCAAACGCATGATGGTGAACTTTAAAACCAACAGCACCATCAGGCTGATTCTGTTGTTGGACGAAACAGAAAACACCAGCTGAGCGTGTTGTGTATGCAGTGAAGTGCAGCCAGGAGGGAAACTTTATGAGAAAATGTCACAAAACAGAAGAGTCACATCCTCAGGTCACCCTTTGTGTTGACTACAATCCACAGGAACGTCCCGTAAACTCTGCAGCACCTCTCAGAACAGAAACATGTAAACGTTGGTGTGCTTCAACACCGCATGATCTAAAGCCTCAAAGAGCTGAAAGAATTTGGATTAACTATATTTACTGATGCCAAGCAGGTAAAATACACACATAACTGAGACAATAGTAAGCTGTTGGGAAGCTTTCCCCCAAGGTGAACTCTTAATTCTAGTTTCAACCTGTTTTAAATCACCACCAGGTGGCGCCGGTGCCATGCTTCACCTCAGTCTTTACCTGCATGTCCTCCTGTGCAGAAGACAGTGGCTCTGGTTCTGACCAGTTAATTTAACTCACTGATTTTACTGAATAAGACAGAAGGCTTCAGAGAAATGATGATAAATTTGTTAAAAACAGCACAAGTTTCCCATCAACCAGTGATTAACTGATGGAGCAACTTTAGGACCTCTCTAATATCTGATGTAAACTGGAGTATTTATAGTTCTCTAAGGTTCTGGTAGAGTCCCTGGTCTTGATTTCTGATGGAACTGGACCAACATATAACTCATGGTAGCTTTTAAGTGTTGGCTTTGAAAACCTCTGATAGGAACGGATGAACATGTGCTTTCACGTGTGTGTGAATGTGTGTGTGAAGACACACTACCTGACCTCTCAGGTTTCAGAGGAGCGAAGCAAGGCGAGACTGAAGACTGCAGATGGACCCAGAGAGAGGAAGACAGGCTGAAGGACAGATGGTCAGCCTGCAGAGACGCAGATGTATACTGAAGTTGTTTTGGAATAAGCAACAGAAGCAGGTAAGACTCAAACACCTGTTGTTTCCAGACTTCAGTGTGTGTGTTTGTCAGGACGGGGCTGGGTTTTCTTTGGTTCTGGAGTTTTATAAACTGCGGCGTGTCATCTCAAGATGGTTCTTCTTAATGAACCAGAGTTTTATTTTGAAAAGCTTTCCGCACAAGGTTTGTATTTTCTTTTGTGTCTGTTTGTCTGGACTGCAGCAAAGTAATCTTAGCAAACACAAAAATGGCTAAAATGGTCAATTTTACAGCTATTCAACCTAAGATCTGATGTGGTAGTAGCTGAGCATCATCTCCAGATTCAGAGCACTAAATTGTAAACCTTAACATTAACTGTTGGAGTCAACCTTGTTTATCTGTTAGCAAAATATCTTATAAACCATTGATCACATTTTAATAAAACTTTCAGAAAGTAATTATTGGCTGTATCATTTGCTCAGCCCATTTCAAGATGAAAAATGTCTATAATTCAGTGGGTTTTACAGCTATTTAGCTGCGGTTTGGTGTGGTAGTAGCTGAGAGTCATTCACAACACATACTCTGAGCACTACCAGGTAACACAAGAGATCGTGTATAAAGTTATTTTCAAGGTTTGACCAAAACGGCTACAAGTCTGTCGTTTCTCAACATGAGATCTTAGTCATGTAAGGCGGCGGGCGATATGCATTCCTCCTGATAAAAGGCTTTAATTGAACATGTTTTAATGGGATTTTAAGGTTAGGAGGTCTGTGAGCTTCAGTCCAGTGGTAATTCAACATGTGGACTGGGAAACGTACCAATTTAACCCCTTGTTTCATTTGGACGAAGCATTAATTGTTCGAGTTTCTGTGGGGAAAAAATGCTCAGAATCAGAAGACTTTAGGTTTGAACCTTGTGTGTTTTTTAGACTTGAACAGATGTGCTGCTGATGTAAAGATCATCAGCCTCTTGAATTCTTATTAATGGACGGAGTTTTTGTTGAAACTCGACACAACTGGGAGCGCTGGAGGAAAACAGGACCTGAATGCTCAGCTGCAGATGATGGACCCAAAATATCAGGAAATGCTTTTTGTGTTGATTCTTCAACCATTAGACGAGTGATGGTTAATTACAGATGAATGTTTCAATAAGTCTGTTTGGTGATGACCAGCTACCGGGAAGGGAGAAGCGGGTAAAGAAGATGGATGGATGGATGGATGGATGAATGGATAAATGGATGGATGGATGGATGGATGGATAAATGGATGGATGGATGGATGGATGGATGGATGGATGGATGGTGATGTGGTTGATGGTTTGTCATGAAGCTTTGAATCCAGTTGTATTCCTCCTCATTTACTTTATCAAGAAAAAACGGTTTAAATCACAGATCAGCAGCTCTGGTGCTGCAGGCGGCTGACAGGTGGACGGAATATGGGACAGATGTCCAAGTAAGAGGGACCGAGGATCCAACCAGATGGACAGAGGACAGTCAGGTGGATGGAGGACATAGTTCAATGTGATTGACAGCTTTGGGGAGATCTCCAGTCAGTGAAGTTTAGTCAGCAGCAAAGTTCTGTGTTTATGGAGGTTAGCGTTACTGCGCCACATTATCCATCACTAAATATGAGTCGGACTTTTAATAGTTTTAAAGAGCAGCTCAGTGTTTGAGCTTCATGTTGGGTTTTATACGATACAGCCCTGTCTGAGGTTAGAGTTTAGCTTAAGACAGCAGACACAGTATTTATAGGCTGCTCGTCTGTGTTCAACTAGCTGATCGGGGATCAGATATTACCAACTGCTGCCACCAACAACTGCTGTGGTTTAAATTAGCTCAGTGTGGCTGTGGCCAGGCTAACGGCTAACTGAACAGGGTCACACTGAAAGGTTAACAATCTGCCACAGGAAACAGCATTTGGTTGGTCAGATTAACGCTGCAGGTTTCACTGAAGGATAGAAGGTAAACTATGAGATGAGCCGGCAGCTTCTGGCTCAGTAAAACTATAACCCAGAGGATTATCACACAGGTCTGGTTTCTGGAGCTAACTGAGCTGCAGCTGTTAGCAGAGGCCTCCAACAGAAACTGCACGCTACCTGAACTGCTCAACAGGTGAACCCGAAAGAACCAGAACCACCAAAACTGTTTGGTACCTGACTGCCTAAACAGGTGAACCCAACAGAACCATAAAAACCATAAAGAAACGACACAAAGAACCACACAGACTTTAAAGTGTTCACTTAGTCTCATAAGTTCCCAGATCTGTTGATCTATTGGTTGTTTTTGTTCATGATTCTGTTCTCATTTCTTCTTATTTTGAAAATAATTATTCCTGACGTGGTCTAACATTAGTGGTTTCTGGTCGTACTTATAAAAGGTTGCAGGTATTTTATTTTGTTATTGCATTAATAAGTTTTACCTTTAACTTTTATTTGTTTACGGCAACAACATTCAGTTCATCCTGATTCTTGTGAAAGTCACATGTTCATTAGTTTCCCAACTCCACAGTCAAATCTACTCAAACTGTTTTTATGTAAATTAAAAACAACTTTTAAATTTAATGGAAATAATTTGTTTATATATTTAGTGCTTCTGGATTTCAGATCGTTTTTAATGGGTGGAGCTAAATGTTCAGACAGGTAGGATTTATGTAAAATTAGGTTTCTCTTTTATTTGACACCGAAGGACCTCCTGTTCCTATGCTGTTTACCTGTTTTAGTGTTTTCATGGATCTTGTTGGAGAAATAAGACTGAATGAAGCCGTAGTGTCCTCCTCCCACGTGTGGCTGCAGAACATGTGCTTTGAGAGACGTTTCTTGGCGTCCGCGCTGCAACGCGATCCTTGTGTGAGTCTGCGCTGCTCCTTGGCAGACGCTCGGCTCTGCAGCTTGTTTTTGTCCTCTGAGATTTTCAAGGGAGTCTGAAGAAACTGAAGTTGACTGTCAGTAAGTTTGTGTGTCACAACGACTCAATTAAAGGCACGCACACAGCAAAATTTAACACCAGCATTTAAGACTCATAGTCCTCCGGAGGACACAAAACAGACCAACACGAGCTCAGGGAAGTCTGCCTTCGACATGTCTGTTAGCACTCACTGCTGCTGTTTGAATACATATTGTGTTTGATCAGTTCAGCATTAAGACAGAAATATTCAGGTTTGGTTTTTGTGTCAGCAGAAGGTTGCGGTTCTTCAGTCAACAAGCTGCTTCAGTAGGAAAATGTCACAAGGGAGAAAGGACGAAAATGTGGACTCAAGGTTATCAGATGAAGAAAAAGGATATTAAATAACAAAGAGTGGTGGCTGGTGTTCTGGAGGAAGAGCAGTTGTCTCCCAGTTGAAAAGTTGATGGTTCAATCCCTTATTCTCCATCTGGAGGTTCTGATCTACAGATCGGGGTTGGAATAACCTGGGTCACAGTCTTGGCCTGCTGAGTTCTAGACATAAAGAACTTCACTTCTGGAGTCAGTCCAATTCAAGATGGCTGCCACAGCTAGTCAAAACAAAAATGGTTATACCTTGATGTACTACATACTTCACAAGAAGCAAGACATTTTTTTTGTACGTTATTATTTGAATGTGTTTTTATAAGCTTGCATTGAATTTGTTTTTGTGATCTTTTCTTGTTTTTATTTCTCAGCACATTGAGTTTATAGTTGCACTGTGATATTATGAGATGAACTTGACCAACGGTAGGTTTCTGTCAACAAACACATAAAATCCAATCAGGTAGGTCATCCAGACAGACACTCCCGGTTCTTTCAGTTGTATTTACTGTATTTGGCTTGTTTAGTTGCTGCCATATTGTTCTTAGAGAGAAATCCCTTCCAAACAAGCCAAAACCTTTGACCTTTGACCTGCTAACTGAGCCCTGTAGAGTCTGAAATGGAGCTCATTGCACGGTCTGACCTTCAGGGTGAATAAGCTGTGAAGCTGCCTTTAATGTTTCCTCTTGAGAATAATCTTTCTCTCTGTAGAACGATGGACTTCAGATAGTTTGGAAATGACCTTTGACCCTTCCCAGATTGCGGTGCAGTAAAGGATGTCAGTACCTGGGTGGGACTTCCTCTCCTAAATCCTGTGGAAGCAGTGAGGATCGACAGAACTCTCCCAGCCAGGACCTGTAAACCTGCGGGGTAGTGTAGCTGCAGAATAAGTGAAGGGTTTCTCATGAACATTTACCTGAACACACTTTCAGGTGAACAGCGCCCCCTGTCTGTGGGAGGACTCGGCCCGGTGTAGTCTGTCATTTACTTCATGCTCAAACTCACCAGCTGACTTGAGTGTGAAGATCCAACTTCAAGAGAGGAAATACCGTACGTTTCTGACTGCGTCCAACAGCATTCTGCAGTCTACTGTTACACACACACACACACACACACACACACACACACACACACACGTGAGAGGGTGCATTAAGAGCTGAAAGACGTTTCTCTATCAGTGTGAAACAACATCACCCTCGGCTGAAAAAACAACACTGACACCAGCTCAGAGAGTGTGTGTTTAAGGGGCAGACAAACAGATAAACCAGTCTGACCTCTGAGAACCGTGAGTGTCGTTTCATTCTGTTCTGTAACGAGCCTCCCAATAATCCCGCTCAGCATCATCGGTGGCAAAACGACGACTCAAAGCGCTGCTGTGATAAACTCATCCTGACCAGACCTAAGGATTCGCTCAGACTCAGACCAAACATCTCAAACCTGCAGGATTGTAGTTATCGAGGACCAGGATTGGACACAAGTGGGGTAGCCACAGATTTGTTAATTGTTTTATGCCGGCTGCCCTTCCTGGACTCGAACCTGCAGGATTAGAATACCGCAGCACCAACCCCTGATCCACCACACCACTAACTTAGACTCATAACTGCAATTTATACAACCTCTTATTCCTGATCAGTCCTTATATAACAGGAACTTCAGTATTTAGGCATGGATAACTGAGCTTTTATCTAATCTACTCACTAATTCACTAATATTAAGCATATATTTTGCACCCATAAAATAGAGAAAACAGACTGATACACCAACAACTTTTATTTTAACAAATATGTTACTGATAATGAAAATATATGTTCAGGGGCGTGCGATATAGCAAAACTATTATTATGGATGTATTATGGTATGGCGCTGTCCTTCCTTCTGTCTGTCTGTCCATCTGTGGACTAAATTGATAACCCTTTAACATAAAAATGTCAAACTGCACAGCTGGACACCTCAGGGGTTGGAAATTAACCCTGTTGATTTCAAAGTTACAGGTCAAAGGTCAAAATCACAGGTGACCCTGTCGTTAAAACCTTGTCTTTTCTCCAGTTTCACATCAGCACCTGAACGGTCCAGTTTGGAAGCAGTCTATAAATAATTTGATTTGCAAAAAGCTGGACACCGGAGGTTGTAAGTTATGGCATCACAAGTAAAGCTGGTGTTATCAGGCAGTTGCTGGAGCATCTAACGTTCAGTGACTGACGCAGGACGCCTCAGATAGTATTACCAGCGGGAAATGGAGTTTGATGGGGTCACATTGTAGCTTTGATAAGGCTGGGTGGTTGGACCGTGGGACACTTTGTCCTCATTTTGTCCACAGATGAGATTCACTGATCAGATCGGGGTCAGGGTTTAGGTAAACCCAACCCCATCATCATAAGGAGACACATTCACACTCCAGGAGAGTATTAACCAATCAAAACACGTAATAAAAATCTCATACCTTCTTTAAATTAATTCAAACATGAAGCTTTAAAATATCTTAACTTTATTATTTTATATTTTTAATGAAACATAAAAAAATATTCAGATGTGAAAGAACGAGATTGAAGGGGACAAGATGAGGAGAGGAGGGAGGAAAGGAGAGGAGGAGGTGGTCAGCGGCTAATCAGAGGGAGGTGAGGAGGAACCGAGAGACAGTCATGAAGGAACACATGAAGGAATGAAGTGTGTGTGCGCGCGTGTGTGTGTGTGTTGGAATGAGCTGGATCATCGCCCTCGCTGTAATTTTACACCAGAAGGTAAAACTGATGACTCCCAACAGCTGTTGCTGCCATGGCAACGTGAGGGTTGGGTGAAGCCTAAGGACGCCAGAGACACGGAGCTGAGTGTGTTATTATGTGTTCCCGTGATTTATGCTGACTGGATCGGACTCCATGATTACATCTCTGCTCTTCATCGGCCATCCATCATCACCCCTCTGACCCTAACCCTCATCGTCAGTAACACAGAGATGCAATCAGGCACTTAAACTAATTTCACAAGTCATCAGGTGAGACAGGATATTATCAGACCTCCACACACAGTTAGAGTTCATACTGGGAGGTAAACATGGACAGAAACTGTCTGAGATCCTGAAAAACCACCAGATGTCCACATGACCGACTCGTTTATCGGTCTCAGAGGTTCTGCAGAACATCACCTCGAGGAGGCCACATGGGGGAGGTCTCTGAGAAGAAAGAGAAGATTTAAAATGAGATTCAGAATCGAGCCAGATGGGTCTGAGAGAACCAAACAATGACTGAACGCTTCCATACAGGGTAAGGGGCAGTGGTTGGGTTAAAGGACGTTTCACAAATGTACAGATTGTTCTTACAGTGATCAGGAAGACAAACAAAGACAGGAGTGATGAGCAGAGGGGTCAGACAGCTGATTTAAGGAAGAGTGTTGGAAACCTGAATCTTTCACCAGCAGCTGATTCAGAACAAGCTGAGCATCAACTTACAAACAGCTTCAGAGAAAAATCCAGGCAAGTTCAGCAACAAGTTCTTCAAAAACTAAAGCAACTCATCACAATTTCTTCTCAACTGTCTTCTTTTTTCCAAATAACTAATGACTGTTTAAAACAGAGAATGTCCTTTTGAAGTGAAGAAACAGAAGACCAACTGATGACCGGGACTGAGGACCAGCTGATGACCGGGACTGAGGACCAGCTGATGACCAGGACTGAGGACCAGCTGATGACCAGGACTGAGGACCTACTGATGACCAGGACTGAAGATCAACTGATGACCAGGACCGAAGACCAACTGATGACCAGGACCGAAGACCAACTGATGACCAGGACCGAAGACCAACTGATGACCAGGACTGAAGACCAACTGATGACCAGGACTGAGGACCAACTGATGACCATGACTAAAATCCAACTGATGACCAGGACCGAAGACCAACTGATGACCAGGACCGAAGACCAACTGATGACCAGGACTGAAGACCAACTGATGACCAGGACTGAGGACCAACTGATGACCATGACTAAAATCCAACTGATGACCAGGACCGAAGACCAACTGATGACCAGGACCGAAGACCAACTGATGACCAGGACTGAAGACCAACTGATGACCAGGACTGAGGACCAACTGATGACCATGACTAAAATCCAACTGATGACCAGGACCGAAGACCAACTGATGACCAGGACCGAAGACCAACTGATGACCAGGACTGAAGACCAACTGATGACCAGGACTGAGGACCAACTGATGACCATGACTAAAATCCAACTGATGACCAGGACCGAAGACCAACTGATGACCAGGACCGAAGACCAACTGATGACCAGGACTGAAGACCAACTGATGACCAGGACTGAGGACCAACTGATGACCATGACTAAAATCCAACTGATGACCAGGACCGAAGACCAACTGATGACCAGGACCGAAGACCAACTGATGACCAGGACTGAAGACCAACTGATGGCCAGGACTGAGGACCAACTGATGACCAGGACTGAGGACCGTAATGTGCAGCTTTTACAAGAACTTTATTTAGCTTATTGTCTGAAGAAATGAAAACAATCAAATAAAAACAGATAATTCCCATCATGCAGCTGGATAAAAATAAATCATCAACTAAAAGCCATGAACTAAGAAGGAAACTAAAAGTTGTGATGAGGAGCAAATCCCAACCAGGTTTGTTGTTTAGGGTAAAAAAAAAAGGCCATTCGCTGATGAACAGATGGATGTAGTAAAGATTTTAAGAACTCAGATTTCAGAATTTAACCCAATGTACAATAACAAGCAGAAATCAGAAAGACTTTTTGAAAGATTAAAAAAGATACACAAATGAAAGGATGTTTGGAACATGATTGCATGTCAGAAGAATCAGACATTTTTTAAATTACACACAGATGGGAAAATATCAGTTAATAAAGCTCTTATTCAAATCCATAGCTCTGACCACTCAGTGACCCTTTAAATCCCTAATAGAAAAGTCACTGTAAAGATTCCGGGCTCCACATCCTGCCATCAAAACAAAACCCTTACAATTACCAACCATTGTGTGTAAGTGATGAATGCTGGCAACATGACAAAGAGCGCTTTATTCCAACATGAACAGAAGTCTGATGTTCTGATTTTGGAAGCAAAGTTCTTTGTTTCATTTCTTGTTTTTGTCTGAGTCTCTGGTATACCATCGGCATGAGCGAATGAATCTGTGGAGTCAGTAACAAAGGAAGAAGTATGTTGGTGAAAAACAGATCTTCACTGAAGTGAAAAGACCAAAATCCAGATCCAACAGGACAGGGAGTCAGATCCAACAGGACAGGGACTCAGATCCAACAGGACAGGGACTCAGATCCAACAGGACAGGGACTCAGATCCAACAGGACAGGGACTCAGATCCAACAGGACAGGGACT
>NC_051441.1:1068992-1082764 GCF_001649575.2 Kryptolebias marmoratus | reverse complement strand
ACCTTAGAGGGTCAGGTGATCTGTTGGACTTTAGAGGGTCGGGGGATCAGTTGGACCTCAGAGGGTCAGGTGATCAGTTGGACCTTAGAGGGTCAGGTGATCAGTTGGACCTTAGAGGGTCAGGTGATGTGTTGGACCTCAGAGGGTCAGGTGATCAGTTGGACCTTAGAGGGTCAGGTGATCTGTTGGACTTTAGAGGGTCGAGTGATCAGTTGAACTTTAGAGGGTCGGGTGATCAGTTGGACTTTAGAGGGTCGGGTGATCAGTTGGACCTCAGAGGGTCAGGTGATCAGTTGGACCTTAGAGGGTCAGGTGATCTGTTGGACTTTAGAGGGTCGAGTGATCAGTTGGACCTTAGAGGGTCGGGTGATCAGTTGGACCTTAGAGGGTCAGGTGATCAGTTGGATCTTTCTGGCTCAGTTGGAATGAGCCGCAGTGATGAAGGGGATCGTATTCGTTCTGATTTACTGCTCCAACTGAGACAAAGTCTGTTGCTTCTCATTTGTGTTGCAGGTTTTTAGTTTGCTGTTGTTCTTTTTCTTTTCTCTTTGTTTTATTTTACTGTGTTGATAACAGAGCCATAGACTTAAAAAAATAAAAGTTTTATTTCCTGTACTACTTCTTTTTACAGGAAACGGTTACTAAGCAGTCCAGAAGCCCGGGAGGTTCTCCGCAATGCCAATATGGCGCTTCTGCTGCCCCCTGTTGGTACAGAGGTGTTCAGACACTTCACACCTGCCTCACTAAAAGAAATCCAGCGAAAACAAGCAGCTAAACAACATGAAGCTGAACAACAGAAGGAAGAACAAAATAAAAGGGAGAAGACTGAGGTACTGATGGGTTACAAGCTGCCAATAACCACTGCATGATAAAAAAGATGCTGATAGTCTGGTTTAACTGGTTTCTCTCTGGCAGAAAGCAGAGGAAGATCTTCCTCAACCAGCCAGTGATCTTGAGGCTGGGAAAGCCCTTCCCTTCATTTTTGGAGACCCACCTCCTGAGTTTCTCAACACCCCATTGGAGGAGTTGGATCCCTTCTACCAATCACAGAAGGTCTTTCTTTAATATAATGTACTCTGAATTTGATTTATACAAAATCTATTACAGAGTAGGAGTAAAAAACTTAAATTCAATGGCACCCAGGAAGCATGTAAATTAATTTTAGAAAATCTTCAGTAATTCATTCTAGGGTCTAATCTTGCCAGAATTGGACAAGAACAAATGAAGATCTGTAACTGAACAAAATACAGCAAAAAAAATTTAAAGAGAAGAAGAAAATCAGTAACACAAATCGTTTAAATACGATTTGACTAATTTGATTTATTTTAATTGAAAATAATTTTTTTAAATTTTTATTATTTCTCTCTTTTGTCCGTCTCTCTGCAGACCTTCATCGTGCTCAGTAAAGGAAACGTCATCTACAGGTTTAACGCTGAGCCGGCGTGTTACCTGATCAGCCCATTCAGCCCTCTGAGGACTTTTGCTATCAAGATCCTCATCCATTCATATCCTTAAAGGTTCCCCTTTGGTCCTGTCTGGAGCATTTATCTTTATGTCTCAGCATACATTATCCTTTTTATTTCCTGAAATCATAAAAAAACCTAAAGCTCATCTTGTGGGAGACTTTGCAGTGGGATAATAATGACAAACCTGAACAAATAAAACCTGAGGGTTAGAAAACCAGGTGCTGATTCAGTTTGTCTTAGATCAACCACGAATTATTAACCAGTGAAAGCAGAAACATCGATCAGCTCGTTGATTGACAGTCAGTGGATTATTTGTTGTTCCTTAAAACTAAAACTTTATTCAGTTTATTCATCATGCTGACTATTTTGACCAACTGCGTCTTCATGACGATGAGCGATCCTCCGGCATGGAGCAAGACGGTCGAGTGAGTCCACACACACCTACACACACACACCTACCATCATTAGAACATGTGTGTTTGCCTGAGTCTCTTTCCTGTCCGGTGGAGGCAGATGGCCGCCCATCCTGAGCCTGGTCCTGGTTCTGGTTCTGCCGAAGGTTTCTTCCTGTTAAAAGGAAGTCATTGTCATGATGTCATGATGCAATCTGCTGGCTTCCTTATAGATAATTAGCTGTTTACTAATAATATAGCTTGTTTGTACCGAGTAACTACCTTCTAAAGGCAAGAAGTCCGTTTCTAGTACAACTCAGCCCTCAGGGATACATTCTGTGTAAATACCTGGTACTTACCTGTAAACTCGTCTACACTCCATAATGACCATTGTGACCAAATTCATAAAAACACACCAAAGATTCATCTACTCTGCATTTTGAGCTTTGTGGAAACTGAACTGATTCTCTGTTTGTATGTTTTCTCATCTTTTGAGTCTCATAACACGTCTGTCTGTCGCTGAACAGGTACGTCTTCACAGCCATCTACACTTTTGAGGCAACCATCAAAATTTTGTCCCGAGGATTCTGTGTGGGGAAGTTCACCTTCCTCAGAGACCCCTGGAACTGGCTGGACTTCATGGTCATCAGCATGGCGTAATAATCATTCACTACCACAGAGGCAGATGTTCATCATACAGCATGTAGTTTACACAGACATTTGAAGTGTTATATTTTAGTTTCATCTTATTAAACTACATCAGATTTGGGAAATCAGTCTCTGAGGTCTGAAAGTCTAAAACAAAGTCCAGAAGGAGACGATAATGATGCTGATCAGAAATATTTGTCTGTTTTTCCAGATATTTGACTGAGTTTGTCGATTTAGGAAATGTTTCTGCTCTGAGGACGTTCAGAGTTCTTCGAGCCCTGAAAACCATCACAGTAATCCCCGGTCAGTGTGTGTGTTGTTTGTGTTACCTGATCGTGTTTCCTGGTGTAATTGTAACAGGAGACATGCTGAGATTGGTCCAACAGCTTAGAGAAAATGATAAAAACTTAATTTAGCACAGAGATGCATCTCATGGAAGCAGGTTTTTAAATATCAGAACAGAGGCTCTTACCTGAAAGCTAAAACTGAACATTTCATACATTTCCCTTATCTGCGGTTCAACCACACACACTTGGTTCCCATCCATCACAGGACGTTGGTTCTTGGCACACTGAAATGTTTACATAAAACTAAATAACTATAAATACAATCAACTCAAACGACAAAACAAACAAAAATCTTAAGATCATGACAGCGTTTCACCAACGTTTCAACAAAATTTGACTAATTTTACCAGTGATTCACTGATATTTAATTTTTATCAGCTTTTTAACAATTCTCCAATTTTTCACAAAGTTTTTTCAATATTTCGCCAACATTTCAGCCATGTTTCAAGAACAGTTCGCTAATGTTTTATAATTTCTCCATCATTTTAACATTTTATCAAAGTTTAACTAACATTTCACCAATTTTTCACCAACATGAAACCAATATAGCTGGTAGCTCACCAAGCAAATGAAGACATCTTGATTCTAAAACTACTGGAGAAATATTATGTTCTGCTTTTTCCTGAGGTAAAGTGAATTATTTAACAACTGAAAAGTGTTAACAGAGAACCACAATGTTGAGTAAGAAATTTTCACGTCCAATTTACTGGATTTTTATTGTTTAAAAGTGTTCCAATATTTGTGTGAGGCTTTTCTATAAGAATGTGGATTAATTTATGCAATAATGAGGATATATATTAATATAAAATGAGAGGATGAACTACCAGTTTTTGTTCTTGTATTTTATATGCCTGACACAAACTCTCCTGGTTGGTTGGTCAGCCCTAAAGCCCCGCCCTCTTTGCAGGTCTGAAGACGATTGTTGGCGCTCTCATTCAGTCCGTGAAGAAAATGGGTGATGTCATGATTCTGACAGTCTTCTGCCTCGGGGTCTTCGCTCTGATTGGTCTTCAGCTTTTCATGGGAAACCTGAGACAGAAATGCGTTCTGATGCCGCCGCTGAACAACCAGACGTCAGCTGAAGGCTTCAACGCCTATAACAACAGCAGCAGCACTGCCTTTGACTACACTGAGTACATTACCAACCCAGGTAGCTTTAGCTCAAAGTTTGGATTGTTAAAATTATATTTATTTGCTCCTATAAATACAAATATTGAATCTGTCTCTCTTTTTAACAGAGAATCATTACTATCTGCCAGGCCAGACTGATGCTATGGTGTGTGGAAACAGCTCTGATGCTGGGTACCTTCAAATAATCATTATTATTATTAATAATAATAATATTTTTATTCTTGTTGTTGTTATTATTATTAATGATTATGATGGTGATGTGTTCAGAGTTTGTCCGCATGGCTACGTCTGTCTGAAGGCCGGGAGGAACCCAAACTACGGCTACACCAACTACGACACTTTTGGTTGGGCGTTTCTGGCTCTGTTCAGACTCATGACTCAGGACTTCTGGGAAAACCTGTTCCAGCTGGTGAGTATCAAACTGGTCCCAGTTCAGCGGCTTGTCCTGACTGAGCTTTCACTTTACGTAAACTGAGATGATGGACCATCGGAATGTCACAAATAAGCCGAGTCAAAGTTTATTTCTTTAACACGGTTAAAAATAAAGTGTTGTAAGAAGTATACAACTAATAAATAATGAATCAACATCAAATATAAACTTCTCAAATCAAGAAAGCAATTAAAAATAATGAATTTGATCAATAAAAGCCTAAATATTCTGCTCAAGTAGAACTAAAGGAGGTAGAATGGAAGGGGGAGCAGGAAGGTGAAGGGAAAAAGGTGAACATTTATTTTAAGAAGCTGAACTGTTGTCTCTTTCTTGTTTGCCTCTAAACTGTCTTTGACTCGTGTTTGTGTGTCTGCAGACGCTGCGAGCAGCAGGTAAAACCTACATGATCTTCTTTGTGGTGGTCATCTTCCTTGGTTCGTTCTACCTCATCAACCTCATCCTGGCTGTGGTTGCCATGGCCTACGCTGAGCAGAACGCAGCCACCATATCTGAAGCCAAACAGAAGGAGGAGGAGTACGCTCAGATGTTGGAGGCCCTGAAGAGGAGAGAAGAGGAGGTCCGGTGTGATGGATGGAAGCATCCACAGTGTTTCTCAAACATAAAGCTGAACTTTTGTTTTGTGTCTTTACAGGTGGAAGCCAACAGGGTAGCGCTCTTAGAGAACCAAAACTCCACGGATCAGAAGAACTCAGAAACAAAGACCCATGAACAAGATCACACAGCCATGAATGGTACGCAAACACACTGAGCCTGGTCCAATTCTGTCCTCTCAATTCCCAACTAGTCCAAACAGATGGCCATCCATCTTGGTTCTGGTTCTACTTGAAGTTTTTCCTGTTAAAAAGGAACCATTCCTTCCCACTGTTATCTCTGTGGGAGCCAATCAAAGTGAAGATTTGACACAATCTGCCTCCAGTGAACTGATTTTAAAAACTCTGAATTTCCCTTTGGTGACGTGAGGAAAAGAATCGAACAGGTTTATGGGTCTGATCAGGGTTAAGGGGGAGTATTAGGGTATGAATAGATCTGAAAATTGACATTCAGTTGGGCTGGTGGCTCAGAGTGGTGATTCCATCTCTGTGTTCAAACAACATGACCTTGTGTTTCAGACTTCGAGGAGGACCAGAGGCCATGTCCTCCATGCTGGTATGCATTTGCTGACATCTTTCTGAAGTGGAACTGCTGTGGCTGTTGGATATGGCTGAAACAACTGCTTTACACCATCGTCATGGATCCATTTGTCGACCTCGCTATCACCATCTGCATTGTCCTCAACACAGTCTTCATGGCCATGGAGCATTACCCAATGTCTCCACAGTTTGATGAGCTGCTGAGCACTGGAAATCTGGTCAGTGAAGGAGAAGGGATTCAGAGTATATGCAGGGAGGCTTTTTATACCTGAAGGCCCAACATAAAGTTAATTAAAATCAAAGAGCTTTATATGATGTCCCAACATTCTGTCCTCATCAAATCCCTGGGTTAGGACCAAACACTTTGGCCAATATTTGTCCCATTTCTCACTAACTTGTCTAAAGTTTTTTTCTTGTCAGAGCACCAATACACCAGTCAGCCAGGCACTGAAAGATGAATCCATCCAATTAAAACTACTAAAACTCTGGTAGAATTAAAAGCTTTAGAATCACTGAGAAGGATCTTTTTCTTGCATTTGCTGTTAAAGTATACAATAATCTGGGATGAAAAGGTTATGTGCAGGTGAACATACACCTATGTTTATGTTTAATGATCAAATATTATGCCATCACCTTCATTTAATCAGCTTCAATGTAATCACCATCAGCATCAAAGTTTTTAGACAAGAGCCTGACCTCTGACCTCTGATTTCCAGGTCTTTACGGGAATCTTTACAGCTGAGATGATCCTCAAGCTTCTTGCAATGGATCCATATAACTACTTCCAGGTCAGAGTTTCCGTCTCAGAGACAACAGCTTACTGAAGGTAACTGTTCTCGTGGTTATGAGACTGGCTGTTGTCATGGTTACAGGTTGGCTGGAACATCTTTGACAGCATCATCGTCACCGTGAGTCTGGTCGAGCTCGGTCTGGCTGATGTGGAGGGTCTGTCTGTGCTTCGTTCCTTCCGACTGGTCGGTTCACCACATTCATCATCCAGATCTTATGAACAGCGTTGTTAGAGGCGGTTATGTCCTCACCTGATCCTTCTGTCTTATCTTGTGTCCAGATGCGAGTGTTTAAACTGGCCAAATCGTGGCCCACCCTCAACATGCTGATAAAGATTATCGGGAACTCTGTGGGGGCTTTGGGGAACCTGACGCTGGTTCTCGCCATCATCGTTTTTATCTTCGCCGTCGTCGGCATGCAGCTGTTTGGAAAGAACTACAATGACTGCGTCTGCCGCATCTCAGAGGACTGCGAGCTTCCTCGCTGGCACATGAAAGACTTCTTTCACTCCTTCCTCATCATCTTCAGAATCCTGTGTGGCGAGTGGATCGAGACCATGTGGGACTGCATGGAGGTGGCGGGTCCGGCTATGTGTCTGATCGTCTACATGATGGTGCTGGTTATTGGAAACCTGGTGGTGAGTCTCGGCAGTTTGAAAGTGTTATTAAAGTCCAGAGGACTCAGACTGGGGTCAGGAGTTTGCCCTGATTCAGACCCAGACTGTGTTTGAACCCTTGTCTCATTTCAGGTCCTGAATCTGTTCCTGGCCTTGCTGCTCAGCTCGTTCAGTGGTGACAACCTTTCAGCTTCAGAAGATGAAGGAGAAAACAATCTGCAGATCGCCATCAACCGGATTAGCAGGGCCGTGGCCTGGACCAAGGCCTGGTTCATGAAACATGTCTGGACTCTACTGGGAAAGAAGACCACAAAAAACTCAGACCACAAGGGTGGGGGTACACTGAGTTTTTTATCTGTTAAAATCTTGTTTTGTTGTTAGAATTTAAATTATTTATTTTACATTTGAAATCGATTTTTTCCAGCTAAAAACACAGAGAAAAACAACCCGATGGAGGTTTTACCGCTGACCTTTGTGACCTCAGAGCAGCCAGTAGGACAAGCCACAGCCCTCAACAGTAACCCAACCAGCTACTATCATAACATCGTATCTCTGAAGGTCCCCATCGCTAAGGCCGAATCTGACACCGAGTCGTCTGAAGATGAGGGGGATGGAGAGCAGCAAGTAAAATCTGTTCTACTGCTGCTTTTTTTTTACTGTAGTTTGTTTCCTATTTGGTTAAACTACCATAAACAAAAGATATAATCTGTAACAATCAGCTGCTGATTATTGGCATCACTTGTATTGATTATGTGCTGCTGAAGGTCAGATCTGCTGTACTTGTTTAGGCTGAGGAGTCAGTCTGCAGCACCGTACAGAGAGCTCCTGAAAAGAAAGAAGAGACGAATGAAGATGTTATTTCTCCTGAGGATTGCTGCACTGAAAGTACGCACACACACACACACACACACAGTGTTTTGTAGATACACAAAGGTTTCTTATCATTTCAGTCTTGCGTCCACACAGAAATGACATTTTAGGAGCCCATTAACCAGTGGTATCCAAAAATATGGACACACGGGCCAAAATCCTCAGGTTAAAACTACTCCTAGGCCAAAAAGATGTGAATTTTTAATGAAAAAAAGTATAAATACTTGTTTTCTTGTTTTTTTAACTCTTAGCAACACTGTAAACACAATATATTTTAGTGAAAGGACAAAATGATACAAATTTAGGTGGAAAGGGAGTTCTAAATTGTAAAACATAAAAAGCCCTGAAAAGATGTACCTTATTTTTTTGGGTTTTTTTTCATGCCTGTAAAGTATATTTCAGTCTGTTCTCTCGAACAAAAATGTAATATGAGCCACTTTTCCTCAAAAACAGTCGCTACAAAGTGGCCGTGTGGCCTGGAGGTGGACTATAGAACTAAAACTTTGTTGGTTCGTAGCTTTTCTGAGAGTTTTTTTCAAATGTCTTCCGGACCCACACGACCTAAAAGGGGTCGAAGCACTGAAAGGTGTAGCTGGCAGTCACTAAAACTGGTTTGCAGGGACTAGTAAAGGTGATCAAATTGTATGTAAATCATGCCCACTTCATAATTCCTTAACAAAGCCTGAGTTATTTGAACCAGTAGGTTGATTCAAATACTTTGTGTCCATGTGTGTTTTTATTATTATTTCAGAGTGCTACAGTCGCTGCCCATGCCTGGACATAGACACATCCCAGGGCAGAGGAAAGATCTGGTTTAACATCAGAAAAACCTGTTTCTCCATCGTGGAGCACAACTACTTTGAGACGTTCATCATCTTCATGATCCTGCTGAGCAGTGGAGCTCTGGTAGATAATATTACACGTTACTGGTTCTTGTTATGCATTTCCTCAGTTTGGTCAGCTGTTGATGTGTTAACAACTTAAATTTAATTTGGTGTTTTACTCTGAAATGTGTTTTGCTCTAACTTGTCGCTGGCACCTGGTTGGTTACAACTGAACGTGTAACAGAGGAGGCTCAAACTAACAGGCCTCCGAGTGTTAATCTGTTGGTTGGCATGGCTGTCGGTGTGGCTACTAACATGGCTGCTAACGACACACAGGTGAGAGTTACCTGTTTTACCCCTTCTTTTAAACTAATCTGATTAAAGACAACAGCGTAAACAGTGGCAGCATCGAGACCTGAAGCGTTAACAGAAATAACTGAAACTTTATTAATGAAACTGGTTGTCATGGCAAACCTGAATGGGACGGTATAAATCCAGATTTAAATTTGAACCCCCTGCATTTCTAAATTAATTTAATTAAATGGATTGGACTTGTCAGTTTTTTGAGATGACTGATGAACTGCGCTCACTAACCTCCTAAAAACAAAGAAAATATCCCCTCACCTCCCGTTTGAGCTCTTTGGATGTTTGGTGCTGACAGTGGACACCTGCCCAGGTGATCACTTCGGTCTACATGTTAACAGGCGTTTGAGGACATCTACTTGGAGCAGCGTCGGGTCATCAAGGTCATTCTGGAGTACGCAGATCAGGTGTTCACCTACGTCTTTGTGGTGGAGATGCTTCTCAAGTGGGTTGCCTATGGATTCAAGACGTACTTCACCAACGCCTGGTGCTGGCTGGACTTCCTCATTGTCGATGTAAGAACATGACCAACGATGGAGATCAGCTTGTTTTATTCTTGTTAATGATGTCCACTTATTCAATTTATCTTAAACAGCATTGAATAATAACTAAAATTAAAATCTTATCTGTAAAATTAACTGAAACACTTCCTGTTTCCTGTTTTTCTGCTATTTTAGTAAAAACTGTCTGTGTGACTCTATTCACTTTATTTATTTATTTTATAAAGAAAAACAACAGCTGTATTTTTAGGGTGGATTCAATGGTTTAACTGGATAATTGGTTTGTCTGGATAACCTGTTGGAACTAAATCACAAAAAATACTGGGTTATCTGGATAACTGGTTTAACTTGTTCAACTAGATAGCTGATTTAACTAGAAACCTTGGTTTAACTGAATAACTGCTTTAACTGGGAAGCCAGCTTTAACAGGATTACTGGCTTGATGCAGAGTTCAGGTGTCCTCCAGACAGCAGAGGGCGCTGCTGCACAGAGATGAGATGGTTTCAGGTGAACACCTGCAGGATGAACTCATCTCCAGATGTTTCTGGTTTTTTTACAGGTGTCCCTGGTGTCTCTGACAGCAAACATCCTGGGATACTCTGAGCTGGGAGCCATCAAGTCTCTGAGGACTCTAAGAGCACTGAGACCCCTGAGGGCCCTGTCTCGCTTTGAGGGCATGAGGGTAAGACAGGCGTTCAAGATGCTGACAGGCAGACGGGTGTCTGGTTCAGGGTTTTACTGACTGCTGCTGCACCTGTCGAACTGCAGGTGGTGGTTAATGCACTGGTTGGAGCCATCCCCTCCATCTTCAACGTCATGCTGGTGTGTCTGATCTTCTGGCTGATCTTCAGCATCATGGGCGTGAACCTGTTTGCAGGGAAGTTTTATTACTGCTATAACGAGACAGGAGAGTATGTATTCCAACCTGAGGTTGTCAACAATAAGACTCAGTGCATTGATCTGATTAACAAAAACTTCACGGAGGTCCACTGGAGAAACGCCAAGATCAACTTTGACAATGTGGGGATGGGCTACCTGTCGCTGCTGCAAGTGGTCAGTCTGAGCACGATTTTCACTGCTTTCCATATCCGACTGCTGCTTACTGGCTTCTGATCAGCTGGGTCTGGTTGGACTTTATTTAGTTGTGTACTTTTTGTTTTCTTCAGGCCACATTTAAAGGCTGGATGAACATCATGTACTCAGCAGTGGACTCCAGAGAGGTCAGAACTGCTCATTCTGGTATTGTTTATAGTTCTGACACTAACGCTGGTAATAATACATGGACAGGAACTTGTTCAAACTATAGTACTGAAACCAGGACCACTGCTGGTCCTGTGACTAATTTTAGCAGTGATAAAACTGATCCTGGTGCAGTTTAACAATCTTCTGATTATAACAAGAGGAAAAGATGCTGACTTTTCTCTGGTTGCCATGGTTATCACGAGTGTAGGTGGAGTCCCAGCCAGTGTATGAGGACAACTTATACATGTACTTGTACTTTGTTTGCTTCATCATCTTTGGCTCATTCTTCACCCTCAACCTCTTCATCGGAGTCATCATTGATAACTTCAACCAGCAGAAAGCTAAGATAAGTTTCTCCTCACTGAAACCAGAGTCCGTGATTCAGTTTCTTTCCGTCAGTCAGTTAATGCGTCTGTCTGTGTTTACCTCGGAGGAACAGATCTGTTTATGACTGAAGATCAGAAGAAGTACTACAATGCCATGAAGAAACTGGGCTCCAAGAAGCCTCAAAAACCTGTTCCTCGACCTAAGGTCAGTTAAGTGACTTCTTCACAAACTTTATTAAAACAAAACTGTAAATACTGATTGATTAGGAATGAATTAAAACAAACATTTAATATAGTCTGTTTCTTCTGCTTCTGCCTGTTCAGAACAAGTTTCAGGGTCTGGTCTTTGACCTGGTGACCAAGCAGTTTTTTGACATCTTCATCATGGTGTTAATATGCCTGAACATGGTGACCATGATGGTGGAAACAGATGAGCAGAGCGCTGAGAAAGATGCCATCCTGTACTGGATAAACCTTTTCTTCATCGTCATCTTCACCGCAGAGTGTGTTCTGAAGCTCATCGCTCTCCGGCAGCACTACTTCGCTGTCGGCTGGAACATCTTTGACTTTGTGGTGGTCATACTGTCCATCGTTGGTGAGCAGATCTTGAATTTAAAAATGAATCTGTTTTGCTTTGATCTCACAATAAAAACTTAACTCCATCACTTCCTTCCTCTCCTCAGGCCTGCTTCTTGCTGACATCATAGAGAAATATTTTGTTTCGCCCACTCTCTTCCGTGTGATCCGATTGGCTCGGATTGGCCGGGTTCTTCGCCTCATTCGTGGAGCCAAGGGAATCCGAACACTGCTATTTGCCTTGATGATGTCACTTCCTGCCCTCTTTAACATTGGTCTCCTGCTCTTCCTCATCATGTTCATCTTCTCCATATTTGGGATGTCTAACTTTGCCTATGTAAAGAAGGAAGGCATGATGGACGACATTTTTAACTTTGAGAACTTTGGGAACAGTATGATCTGTATGTTTACGATCACTACGTCAGCTGGATGGGACGGTTTTCTCATCCCCATCATGAACACGCCACCAGACTGTGATCCAGACTTTGAAAACCCGGGCTCAGCTGTCAGAGGGAACTGTGGCAGCCCAGCAGTGGCGATCGTCTTCTTTCCTTTGTACATCATCATGTCCTTCCTGGTGGTGGTCAACATGTACATTGCCGTCATATTGGAGAACTTTAATGTGGCCACAGAGGAAAGCGCTGACCCACTGTCCGAGGATGACTTTGAAATGTTCTATGAAACCTGGGAGAAGTTTGACCCTAAGGCTTCACAGTTCATCCATTACAGGTGAATCCTACCTGCTGTGTCACTTCCTGTGAACGGAGACTTCCTGTCTGAGTACTAAAGCTAACACGACTCTGATGTGTTTCACAGTAAGCTGTCAGACTTGTGTGACGCTCTGCAAGATCCTATGAGGATTCCCAAACCCAACATTGCCAAGTTGATCAAGATGGATCTGCCCTTAGTTCCTGAAGACAAGATCCATTGTATGGACATCTTGCTCGCTCTCACTGCAGAGGTGATATCGTATGTTATCGTGTTTATGTCATGCCATGTCATGCTATGCTATGCTATGCTAAGCTATGCTATGCTATGTTATGCTATGCTATGCTATGCTATGCTATGACATGCTATGTTCTCTTATTCTTACAGGTTTTGGGTGAGTCAGAAGGGATGGATGCTTTAAAGACCAGCATAGAAGAGAAGTACATGGCCAACAATCCCTCAAAGGTTTACTTTAAATCTATATTTTATTTTATAAACTTTGTACTTATCTTACTGTACAGAGTATTTTAGACATGTTTTAACTCATATGTAGGTGATTAATATCTATATGTTCAGTGAATTTAAATGAACTTGTTTTCAAATATAATTCATGTGAATAAAATTCATAAATTGTCCTAAATGACAACCCCTTTGTATTTCAGAAGTTGTACGAACCAGTAATTAGCACCCTGCGGACAAAACAGGAAGAGGTTTCAGCATCGGTGATCCAGAGAGCATACAGGAGGCACCTTCTGCACCGAGCAATCAAACTAGCGTCCTACAAGTACAGAGAAAAGACGAAGGGTCGGCGAGACGAGCTGCCCCCACCTGAGACAGAGGGACTTATCTGTAAGAACATCAGTCAGCTGTACGGAGACAGTGAGACACTTCCTGGTGATAGAGCTGAGGACAGTCCCGTCCAGGTGGAGCTTCAAACGGAGTTTCTCCTCCACTCTGCTCCTCCGTTTAATGGCTACAATTTTCTACAAGATGACAGTCTGAAGGAGTCAGTTGTGGAATGAACAGGAAAGTCAGACGAGGAGTTTTTTCTGCCAGAGGAGCAACAGCCTCATCTGTCTGTTAGCTTTAGCTTCTCTGAAGGGTAAAATCTCACCAGAGACGGTGCAGATTCCTTAAGCCGCTGAAGGCTCCTAAACCTACGGCTCCATTTGTTCTGAGGTGTTTGGGTTTTAACTTTCTAACAGAGCTTTAATCATAAAGTGTCAAACTTTTTGGTGAACTTTTTGACTCCTACCCCAACCGCTTCAATCTGAAGACTTAAACCTGTTTGTTCCTATCTGAAGACTCCTAAACCCAACTGCTTCAATCTGAATACTCCTAAATCCAACTGCTTCAATCTGAATACTCCTAAATCCAACTGCTTCAATCTGAA
>NC_051441.1:1044295-1066767 GCF_001649575.2 Kryptolebias marmoratus | reverse complement strand
CTATCTGAAGACTCCTAAACCCAACCACATCAATCTGAAGACTCTTAAACCTGTTTATTCCTATCTGAAGACTCCTAAACCCAAATTTTCCTATCTGAAGACTCCTAAACCCAACCACATCAATCTGAAGACTCCTAAACCTGTTTATTCCTATCTGAAGACTCCTAACCCCAACCATTTTCATATGGAAACTCCTGAACCCACAGCTCCATGCTGAGGTGTTTGGGTTTTCATTTTCTAACAGAACATGAAATCTTTAGATGAACTCATTTGTGCTCTTGCTAACTCTGATTTTTGTCGTTGGTCCCTGTTCAGCAGATTTGGACTCTTCAATCTAAAATATCTTAGTTCTGCCTGCTGAGAGCAGATAATTCTGTTAATAGAAATTTAATCTTGTAAATAAATCTCACTCTGCTTGGTGGATAATTTAACCCTTTTTTAAAGTTAACAGAGGACTTTCTGGTTTGAGAAAATTTTCTGATTTTTATAAACAGCAGGCGTTTAAAGGACCTTCAGTTTTGAATGACGGAGAAGGTAGCCAATGGGAATGCAGCAACTGATCGAAGGAAGGTTTGGATTAATTTGGATTTTAAAAAAGACTGTTTACCTAAAAATTAACACTAGAGGGCAGTTCAGCAACACAAAATTGGAGGTTTTACTAGTGAGGAACCGAGCTGTTCTGTTCTGTTTTGTAATTTTAGCTCAATTTAAACCCGGTCAGATCTCTATGACAACAGTCTTTTCCACAGGTAACAAACACTGACTGGAATGTGAGGACAGGTGTTAAATAAAAGACACACAAACTGAAATACATGGACTTACACAAAGCGCCTCTAATCACAACAAAATGATGCCAGATGAACATTATTAAATCTGTTCTTACGTTTCTTTCACAGTATCTTTTATGAAGTATTATATATGAGTGATATTGTAGAACTGTTTTGTGTATTAATCTTTATTCAAATGAAACTCAGTTTGTTGTTTCTGTACAGACTAACCGCAGTTGTTCTTAGAAATATTGTTGCTTCATGTGATTTTTTTGATTGATTCATTGTGCAGATGGTGAATTTTAAAGGTTTTGTAGAGGGAAGGTTATAGTTATGGATTAAAGTATAGAAGTTTAGACATATGTTTAGATTAAAATGGAGCTGATTGGGAGTTCATTTAAAGTTTAGAGGTTTAGAAAGTTGTTCACGTGTTTGGACACATTTGTTTCTACCTAAATCTGTCCAACCAGGCTGTGTACTGTCCAACCAGGCTGTGTACTGTCCAACCAGGCTGTATATTGTCCAACCAGGCTGCACAAGTAGTTTTATGAAAATGTATCATGTAATCATTAAAGAAAATGTCATGTAAACACAACGATGTAAGAGAGACATATAGTCAGAAGTCTGTCCTTGTTGAATTTTATAGTAATGCATTATGTTGTAGTCAATTCATTAATCATTAAACTTGATGATTTTTTTAAAAACATAAACGTTTTCCCTTTGTTTATGTTCCCATGTCAACTAAAATTGGATTTATCTGCTTGAGTTTTGTTTTTCTTCACATTTTATTAACAAACACAGTAAAGTGAAGTCAGACCTGCACAGGTGAGCCGTTCGTTGTCATAAAATAATGAAGTTTAATCACTGTTTTACACATCATTATTAAACCAACTGGTCCAGCATTCAATCTGTGTTCTGAGCTCATAATAACAAACTGATTTTATTTCTAAGAACTGAGATTTCAGTCTGAACCACAAACAGGACAAAAACAAAAGAGCAGAGTTTCATGGCAGAATTTACAGCCAGTGCTCTGAACGTTAGGATTTGATGCAGCTCGGATCGTTGTACAGATGTCGGCAGCTGGAGGACAGATGATTATTTGGTTAAAGGTCTTTGGGTTGGTCCAGTTTCTGCTCTCTGATGGTCTTAGTTTCCTGCAGCGCTGAATAAATTCAGACTCGGGTGTAATGTGACTCAGATCAACGGAACATCTGTGAATAAATTCACACTTCCAGAGGACAAAAACACCAATCATCTGGGTGTAGTATTCATGTTTTAGATCAGATCCAAAAAGTCAGATGAGGTTTTCTCGTTTTTGGAAAATGAAAATGTTTTAAGCTTTTTAAAATCTTCACTCATCTAACAGATTATTGTTTTTCAGCTCAGTTTTATATCCAGTTTGTGTTTTAGTGTCTGTAGTTTCAGACAGCTGAAGGTTTTTAGTAAAAGTTGGTGTGTAGAAAGGATAAATGTTGAGTGTTGTAGCTGAAAGTCATGGTGCCCATTTATTGACCCTTTATATTTTATTGTTTTCTGTTGTTTTTGTTTAGATGTAGTTTCTGCTTCTGCATCAGGTTTTTGTTGGTTAAAATCAATTAAAAGTAAATCACATAAATAAAAAGATTAAAGAACTGTCAGAATGTGGTGTGAGCGTGGCGAACCCAATCCGCAGACTCATCTTTGGAAACAAAAACTGATTTATTTATATAAAAAGAAGAAAACAAAAAGCTGACGTGGCAGCAAAACTAACTATAACAAAAATCCAGATAATAACAAAGGCGGGACAAGGCAAGGCAAAAAAGAGGGACCAGACTGGAACCAAACACGAACAAACAACAATGAATCGGCAGGGAGGTGGAGAGGAAGACCAAGTTTTAAAGCAGAGGGTGATGAGGAGAAGTGGGAACAGGTGTGTGATCAGAAGTGAAGACAGCTGGAGATGGGTGTGACAGGAAACCAGAAAACTACTGAGCAGAGGACAGGTGGATGATGACAACAAACATGAACAGGAAAAAACTAAACTGAAACAAGAACTCAAACCGAAACAAGACAATAATCAAAACAACAAACTGAAAACACCAAACTATGACAAGAACAATTTTTTTGCAACAAATCAAAAACATCTTTATCTGTGTAAACTTCTGCTCAAGATTCAAACTATTTATAAACCATCATTAAACCATCAGAATCTTAAATTGAACTTTCCTGAAGAACATCTGGTTCCAGAAGGAGATCATGGAAGCATCACTGGATGAAAGAAACCAGCTCAAACCAAACTTCCTGAAGCAGAACTTATTCTGTTAAGCTCACAATTTATAACAAGTTTCTAATTTCACACAGAGCTCATTTTTATTTGGGTATGTTTACTGAAAAGTACGAGTTAAGTCTTACAGATGTGATGAAGTTTGTTTGAACCTTTTGGTAAAGAAAGAAAAATGCATAAAGGTCACTGAAATAACTTGAAACTGACTGAAGTAAAAATAAGACAAAAGGATGGTCCTCCAAGAAAAGACTAAAACTAGTGTCCACAGGGACACAGAGACAGGTGTGTCCTGTAATCAGCATCCCAGGTGTCCTCAGTCCTGTAATCAGTCTGTTTAAAGGGTGACAGGTAGTCACAGGGCTGTTTGGTATCATGGTGTGTACCACACTGAACATGGAGCACAGGAAGCTGAGGACAGAGTTGGACATGTCCACAAGAGGACAACTGATAACAAACTGAAGATACCGATCATATGACTGGTAACCAAAGAGATCAGAGGGGAAGTCCAAGGTCAAAGGTCATCAGTGGCAGATCGCAGCATCGGTCTGTTTGACACAAAGTGGACTTCATGGAAGACGACTGAGGAGGACACCTGATCATAAAGACAGAGTGAGAATCCACAGAGCTTCTGGGAGGATGTCCTTTGGACAGATGAGACAAAACTGGACCCTTTTGTCAACACGTCCCATCAGCTCTGTGTCCACAGACCCAAACCAGAACCAAAGACCAGAACCCTGAACCTACAGGAGAGTAAAGAGTTACTGTCAGTGCAGAAAAAACAAAGAGACTAAAAACTGGAGTCTTTTTTATCCCAGCAGTCTGATTGTGTGATCTTGGTTTTATGATAATATTCTTTAGTTGTAAATCAAAATGTTTTTAGTCTCTTTTTCTCCACTTTTCGATGTGTTTTAAATCTTTTCAGTTTTGGACACGACAGCTGAATCATTTCTCTGAAGTTTGCTCTGACTTTTAAAGTTTTTTTTCTTTATAAGTTTTGTTTTTTGTGATAAAATCTCTGCATCCTTCACCAGGTCTAAAACTTTCCACACGTGACATCAGAGTCAGAGTTTCCAGCTGCCGTCAGCAGTCTGTTTTTAAAGCTGCATCATTTTAAGGAGTTAATGTTAATTAAACACAGACTCACCTGTTTGTTCGTTTCATGTTTCTTCTGATGAATTTAATGATCAAATTCTCACCGATAAAACCCCAAAACTCTGAGCTGAAACATCAGAACCCAGAGCAGATTCACCTGAGGCAGAACCTGAACTGATCCCAGACCAGCCATGGACAGAGGTAAGACCTGCAGATCGGACACTTTAGAAACGTCCCGTCTGTAAAACGTTACCTGTTAGCTGCTAACCATCAGAAAAAAACTGAAATGCAAGTATGAGCTCACCTGTCTCCACTGTCTCACCCGTGTCCCTTATCTGCTCTCTCTCCTCTGTCTCACCTGTTTCGCTTGTCTCACCTGTCTCCTCTGTCTCACCTATCTCACCTGTCTCCTCTGTCTTACCTATCTCACCTGTCTCCTCTGTCTTACCTGTCTCCTCTGTCTCACCTGTCTCCTCTGTCTCACCTGTCTCCTCTGTCTCACCTGTTTCACCTGTCTCACCTGTCTCGCCTGTCTCCACTGTCTCCTCTATCTCACCTGTCTCCACTGTCTCCTCTATCTCACCTGTCTCCTCTGTCTTACCTGTCTCCTCTGTCTCCTCTGTCTCACCTGTCTCACCTGTCTCCTCTGCCAGCCGTCCTCCTGCTGTCAGTCATGTGTGCGGCTGTTTCCTCTCAGCCAATCACAGACAGCCAGCGTCTGTTCTCCATCGCGGTCAGCAGAGTCCAACACCTCCACCTGCTCGCCCAGAGGCTCTTCTCGGACTTTGTGAGTTCTGGAAAGACTCAGGGACACCAAGGCACTACAGAGTGGACACGGTGTATCTTTTTACTAATAACTGTGTGTTTTACTGTGTATTCATGAGTACTTGTGTGTATTTCCGTGTGTCAGGAGAGCTCTTTGCAGACAGAAGAACAACGTCAACTCAACAAAATCTTCCTGCAGGATTTCTGCAACTCTGATTACATCATCAGCCCCATCGACAAGCACGAGACGCAGCGCAGCTCGGTCAGTAAACTGCACTGTACTACACTGTACTACAAAGTACTACACAGTACCAAAGCCTAAGATTTTGGTTTGTCTTTGGTTCCAGGTTCTGAAGCTCCTGTCCATTTCCTACCGACTGGTGGAATCCTGGGAGTTCCCGAGTCGTTCTCTGTCCGGAGGTTCTGCCCCAAGGAACCAGATCTCACCTAAACTGTCCGAGCTGAAGACAGGGATCCTGCTGCTGATCAGGGTGAGAACACACACTGACCACGTGGTCCCCTCTGAGCAGCCATGTCGCCTGAGTAACTGGTCACCTGATTTTACAGGCCAATCAGGATGCGGCAGAGAGCTTTACAGACACCTCAGCCCTCCAGCTGGCACCGTACAGGAACTATTATCAGAGTCTTGGACCTGACGAGTCACTGCGGAGAACCTACGAAATGCTGGCTTGCTTCAAGAAAGACATGCACAAGGTAAGGAAGCAGAGAAACATGTCTGATGATGTCATCATGATGTCACAATGATGTCATGATGCCGATTGGTTATGAAACTATGACTGTGTTTACAGGTGGAGACTTACCTAACCGTGGCTAAGTGCCGACTCTCTCCAGAAGCAAACTGCACTCTGTAGCCCCGCCTCTCCAGCAGGAAGCCCCACCCCCTGCCCCACCCCAAACTTGGAATTAGTATAGGCCCTGCTTGGTGATTTGATGTGTTCAGATGTTCTGATGGAAGGAGAAAATGATGTCCCGCTGTCAGCATGTGAAATAAAGTGTGTTGCATTAATTTCTGATTGTTCTCTTTGAACTTTTTCTGTTCTGCTTTGATTCATTTGTTTAGAGAAGTAAAACAGTCACAGACCGATGAATGAAAGCTACTGATGCACTCACCGTACAGACAAGATCGACCCAATAATACATCAGGTCAGAGTCACAACACACACTTTTATCCAAAATTACTCTCAACTCAAAAACTGTGACACATGTGAAACCATCTGATTGAAGGTCTTTAATATCCAAGTTTCACTGCATTATAAATACATACTGGAAAACCTGAAAGAAAAATTCAAAAACTATAAAATATGTTTAGATATTAATCCATATATTTCCGGGAAACAGGCAGTTCTTTGCTGGCTGAAGGATATTTTTTTATTTTCTGCTGAACATAACTTGCCTTACAGTTACTTCTCACATTCATTCACATTTTGTACCTGCAGTAAATATATTAAATGAACAATATTTCATACTAGATGGGCTTATTTGTGTTAAAAAAAAAGACAGCTTTATGGCCATTTTGTTCAAACCTTGAAAACACCACCATGTGCATCCTGCGATGCTGAGTTATGTCGCATTATCTCGCATGTTGGGGGTGACTGGCAGCTACTACCACACCAAATCTTAGCTCACTGTCTGTAAACTTTAGTGAGAAATAGTCAGTTTTGTGTTTGCTGCGTTTGCTTAGCTGTGGCGGCCATCTTGAATTGGGTTGACTCCAAAAGTTAATCAGTTGTGGATATCCAATCAGTTATTATCTACTGAAAGTTTCGTTTAAATCTGTTCAGTGGTTCATGAGATATTTTGATCCACCAGGAGGTGACAAACCCCGCTTCTCACCCGCATTACCTAATTTTACCAGGAGGAGGAGCAGTGACCCACTTAGCCCCTGTCTTATTCGGGGTTCTTCGGCTGTGCTCGGTAATTGACGCTCGGGATTCTTCGGCTGTGCTCGGCAGCTTACGCCAAGAACTCTTCGGCTGTGCTCGGCGCGTGACGCTCGGCATTCTTCGGATGCGCTCGGCAGGTAACGGTCGGTACGTTCAAATGTTCGGCCGCAGGTCCTCCTGGAGACTGAAGTGAAGAAAGAAACAGACGAGCGAAGCCGATAGACGGACTTTGGAAGCGGAATGACGGTGCTGCAGGAACCTGTCCAGGTAGGAGCATCTCGTCACGTTGTTGTCATGACTGGGGAGGCCAGTATTTACGGAGCCGGCCTCGGCGGCTGCTTCAGTCCGCGCTGAGGGAGCCTGGTCCCCGCCGCAGGCCCCGCAGTTCGCCGCTCGCAGCCCGGAGCTTTCCTCGGTGTTCTCCCGGTTTAGTGGCGCGGTTGTCGGATCTTTAGTTAAGGGCTAAACCCGCTAGCTGGTAACAGATCTATGCATCAAACTAAACTCGGTGTCTGTGTCTAATTAAAATGTTCCTTGTTGTCAGTGAATAAATCCACGGATTGGGGTGGTTTCTGTGACCTTTTGTGACACGGGTGTGTTTACAGATTCCTTTGGCGTTAATCTGAGGCACGATGTTCTTTTTGTTGTTGTTGTTTATTTGTTTTTGTTTTTTTTGGGGGGGGGTAAAGATAACTTAATGTCCTCATTATGTTAGTGTTTTGATGCTCCATTCTGGCCCAGGTCAGATGTCCTGCTCTTTAAGGATAAAACGGTTTTATTAAAGTTCAGAATCAATCAAACTAATTATGTTTGTTTACATGGTTAATCCCGAGTCTCTCTTCTGACTGTTTATTTTCTTTAAACGTGTATTTTATAACCGTGTATTCCTGTTAATGAGCAGGTTGTATAAAATATCTACATGAACATGCTAATGCTATCAGTTAGCTGTGTGTTAGCTGTGTTAGCCGAGCCTGATTTTCCTTTTCAGCGGGTTCATTTTATCAAGATTTCAGACTGAAACAACGACAGAAACGGGTTCTGTTCTGCTGAAGCTGTTCCCGGTCTTTATGGACCGATCTGACCCAAATTCAGCCGCAGCAGAACCGGGTTAGCTTGCAGCTGGTTAGCCGCTGCTAACGACAGCTAGCTGCCGGTGTTGTGTTGAAATCTGTTTCTCCTCCAGCTTTTCTCCGTTTTCTCTTTAAATTCTGTTTTAAGAAATTGAGTTTAACCTTTAACATGCTGTCAAGGCTAAAATACCTCAAGTTTTTTCTCCTTTTGGTCCAGTTTTAGCAGAGGAACTCATCCTGATGGCTGAATATCACCATTAAAGATTTCAGTGGGGAATTAAATTACCCTTTTTCAGATTCATACATCTGACTCATTACCTCATGATGCACGTATCCTGACATTTTTATTCTTCTTTTATTAAATTTGTACCTTCCAACAAGGCTAAACATCCTGATGGCTGGAATCTAGGGTAAAATAAAGAGATTGGGGAAACATTTCCACACAACACCTGTGGCCGAGCTGCAGCTCAGCACAGAGTTACCGTTTTGTTAAATTTACAAACTAATAAGCGTTTGATTAAACACAGACACATCAGTTTTACGTGTCAGTCACAGGCTGCAGGTCAGCTCAGGTGATTTTCAGGTGGGATCAGCTCCAGAACAGAACCGCCAGACTGGACTGAACCTTGTGTTTGACTGGCCCGATCCTTACATGCACCCGCCAGGAAGGCTGGCGCTGGAAAGGTCAAACAGAGACGCCCTCAGTTTTTGTTGGGAAAAGATTGTTTGACCATAACTGGTATTGAAGATCTTGAGTCCTCTTCACCTCAGCTGTCCCCCCTTGTGACACGTATGATGCAAGCCTGGTAAAGCTTTTCATAAATATCACCATACGTGCCATCATCTTTGTTCAGTGACGACGTCTGTTTGTAAGATTTAATACAGACGTTATAAAAACACAGACATTTTGAGCAGAACGCCTCCTGTCTCGCCCGGGTGGACAGCAGCCCAGTCAGACTCTGAGTCGCTGACGAGACTTGGAGGAAACTCTAAATAAAACTCCTGACCCCGGCATCGGTAACTGCCTCTGGGGTTACTGTAAAAATAAAGAGCTGCTTCTTAGAAGTCTACTGGTGTTACCTCAGAGTGACCTTTGACCCCTGCTTTTTCCAGCCTGGTGCCGGATGAGCTTATTAAATGAACTGACGATCATTTCTGTTTTGGGTGAGAGAAACTGAAGGCCTTCAAAGAAACTATAATGAACAGTTGGTTTAGGACTAAGTGGAGCAGCTGCCCGTCCTCGGTCTGTTGTTTAATAAATATAAACGGGGTTAGTTAACCCTAACCTTCTACCCTCGGCACTTTGGAGGAAAGTGAGTTTTCTCTTACTGCACTTTCATCAGAAATTAAAGGTTCTGCTTTTGATAAACACACAGAATCTGATATTTAAAAAGAAGGAATTCAAATTTTTCCACCATTTTGTTTCGTCTGTCTTTAAACTGCAGTTTTTATCTGGATGTTCTGGGATGTTTTACGCCTCGACGGCTCTGAGACAGAGTGGGCAATGAGTGAAACACTGAGTTTAATTGGTTTATTAACTGCCGTTTTTCCTTTACTATTTTCAGAAAAGACGTCTGCACACTAAGTTACATTAATCTGAACAGGAGTCCTTCTTTATGTGAAACTGCACAGCATTTTTATCTTTTTTCTCTCATCTCATAAATGAAGCTTATAGGAAAGGCAGCTTCATTTGTGCCGCACATTTCAGCAACAAAGCAGCTCAAAGTGCTTTACATAAATAATTAAAAACACAAGCATACAAACAGAACATTTCATAAAATTAAAAGCAAGAATCAAACATAAAGGAGTAAAAAATACAGCATAAAATAATTCTTTGCTTTAATCCAAGGCAGCGGCGAACAGGATGGTTTTTAACTCGTTTTAAAGGAACTCAGTCTGAGCAGTCCAGCTGTTTTCTGGGAGTTTATTCCAGATGTTTGGTGGATAAAAGCTGAAAGGAGCTTCTGCAGGTTTGGTTCTGCCTCTGGGGACAAAGAGCTGGTTTGATCCAGACGACCTCAGAGGTCATAAAGCAGCAGAAAGATCAGAGATGTGTTTTGGACCCAGACGGTTCAGTGTTCTGTAAACCAACAAGACTTTAAAGCCAGTTCTCCGAGCAACAGGAAGCCGAAGCAGAACTGGACTGATGGGATCCACTGTCCTGGTCTTTGTGAGGACTCAGGAACCAACGTTCTGGATCAGTTTTTAGGAACATCAGTAAAAACAATAATCATGTCAGCTAAAGATAAATGTGTGGACAAGTTTTTCTATGTGCTGCTGAGACATGTGGTAGAAGGCTGTGGCTGTTCAGACCAAGGTTTGGGGCTTTGTAGGTGTAGTTCTTTCCTCTTAGCTTCCAAATCTACTACTTCAGTTTAATCTTTGAGCTGAAGAAAGCTCCGTGATGGATTGGGCTGTAGGTTCAGCTCCTGAACGAGCCTTGGACTCTCCAAACTCTGACATGTCCTCATGTTTTTCCAGGTTTGGTAACTGGTTACTGTCAGGTAATTTTTCAGCTGCTTCTGTGTTGAATCACAGGCACGTGGAGGCACTGTTCACCATATATGCTGTGATAGGGCTAACGAGATCCCTGCAGCTGTATCAAATGCAGCACTGAGATCCAACAGGACAAGTATGGACACATGTCCACTGTCTGAGGCTGTAAGAATATCAGTAACTTTTCCCAGTGCTGTTTCTGTGCTATGAGGAATCCTAAACTCTGACTGAAACTCTCCAAACAGATTATTTCTGTTTCCACAAATGATAATATGTTTGTTCAGGAGCTTCTGACGTTAACCCACATCTCTGTGTTCAGGAGGAGCTAACGTTAATTCATGTCTCTGTGTTTAGGCTGCAGTGTGGCAGGCGCTCAACCACTATGCTTACCTGGATGCTGTTTTCCTAGCTGAGAGACTCTACGCTGAAGGTAACACCTGTCTGACTGTTTACCTGTCTGCCTCCTCGATGACCTGCTTTCCTGTCTGTTTACCTGTTTACCTGTTTACCTGTGTGTGTCAGTGCGGTCAGAGGAGGCTCTCTACCTGTTGGCCACGTGTTACTACCGCTCCGGGAAGCCTTATAAAGCGTACAGACTACTAAAGGCTCACAGCTGCTCCACACCGCAGGTTCGATTCCTGCTGGCAAAGTGCTGCGTTGAACTAAGCAAGTAAGAAAACACACACACTGACCTTTTAACCTCTGACCCCTGCCCCTAATATCCACACAGACCTCAGTGCTTAAGCAGGAAGAACTTCTGATGGAAAATCTTAATGATGGAAGAAAAAGAGTTCAGTTAATTCTGTTAAAGTTTTTAGGGTCACCAGGACCTGAGGTCTGAACTGTGAAGCAGAGTCAACATAACCAGCATCACTGTATTTGTTTCTGGAGGGTTTTAATCACCTTTCCCTCACCTGTCCCTCACCTGTCTGCCTCCCAGGTTGGCTGAAGGGGAGCAGGTTCTGATTGGTGGAGTGCTGAACAAACAGAAGAGTCAGGATGACATCATCACAGAGTTTGGAGACTCCGCTTCCTTCACATTGTCCTTACTGGGACACATTTATTGGTAAGCAGCTGGTCATCTCTGTGTGTCCCTGGCCGGTTGTCTCCGTGTGTCCCTGGCCCGTTGTCTTCGTGTGTCCCTGGCCCGTTGTCTCCATGTGTCCCCGGCCCGTTGTCTCCATGTGTCCCTGGTATTCTGTTATTTTAATGTAACTGTTGAGTCGTGTCTCGTCTGTTTTCGAGCAGTAAGACCGACCGTGCTGCTAAAGGTGCCGAGTGTTTCCAGAGGAGTTTAACTCTCAACCCTTTCCTCTGGTCACCGTTCCAAAACCTCTGTCACCTAGGTAACACACGCACACACACACGGTTTCCGTCATGTGATCATGTGACCTAAGAAGTGATCTGGTCCTTGTTCCAGGAGAGAAACCAGATCCAGATCAAGTGTTCAGGTTGTCCGCTCTACAGAACTCCTCTGTAGCTCTGCCCCCTCCACATGTAAGCCCCGCCCAGAACCCATCTCATCGCCTTGACACCGCTCTAATGGAGACGCCACAGGACACACTGGTACACAACTCAAACACACCTGAATCCGATTACTCGGACTATAATAATCATTTTATTGGTGATGTAACAGTCCTGTTGTTGTTGTTTTACAGGAGCTAAATCGTCTGAATCTTGAATCGTCAAATGGAAAGCTAACTTCAGATGTGTCGGTTTCCTACATCGATTCCTCCCTCATCTCCCCAGAAACCGGCTCGCTATTGGGTAACACTGTTTCCATTGCGTCAGCTGGGTCTCTGCTGGCTAAACAGAACAAACCCAAGAGTGGGCGGAGCTTGTTGGGTGGATCCGCTGCCCTCAGCCCACTGACCCCAAGGTGAGCGTGTCGATACATCTGTGCAGAGAACTGTAACACAAAATATGCATAAACGTCCCTTTAACGACTCTGTAACATGCTTAGAGTCCATGTGACATGTTTCGACCTCTCATTAACTTGTTTTGACTTCTGTAATGTCTAACTCTGTGTGCAGTTATGGCATCCTGCCCCTAGAGCCCAGCCCTGGAGACCCCACATATCTACAGAACTATTCAGCTACAATGGAAACACAAAGCACAGCGCCCAGCAAGAAGGTACACACACACTAAACCCAGTCATAATCACATCTTACAAAAATCTTTAATCTCAGGTGAACTTCTAAGCCTTCACGATGCTGAGATCAGGGTATGGATGAACCCTACCCTGACTCCTGTACCCGTCTCTCTGCCAGTCTGTTTCCAGAATCAGTCAGTCCAAGTCTGTCTTCACTCAGAGTGGGAACAGCAGAGACGTTCTCCCCATTCCCTTCAACCAATCACAGACTTCAGCACCTCACACCAGGTAGTTGCAGCAGCTGATTTCGGAGCCTCATACGATCTGAAATTAGTCCTGTTTTCTGGCTTTTATTTGATTGAACTGTTTAATAAACATTTTTCCTCTCTGATCCACCTGTCTCTCTGCCAGTGGGTCTCCTCAGGTCCTTAGTCCCAGTATGTCTGGTCCTCCTAATGTTCAGCCCAGAAGAAGCTCCAGACTGTTTACCAGCGCCAGCTCTACTGCCAAGGTACAGGATTCCCACAGTGTTGGTTCAGCCCTTTCTTTGATTTTCTTCTTCTGTTCCATGATGGTGCCCGACAGATTCACATTGGTTCTGGTTCTTCTTCTGCAGGAGAACAGCAAGAAGTTAAAGGTGAAGTTTCCTCCGAAGATCACCCACAGGAAAATAAAAGGTAAATCAACAAAGACATCAAACAACAGCAACCTGAACGAGAGTCTGGACATCCTGAGGCTGGATACCAGTTTGAGCCTGCCAGATACCAGAATACCACAGTACCAGCGGGCCGCTGCAGGTACCACCAGCTTTCTGTATCTTGTTTCCAGAACCAGCCCCCGAGACCTGCCCGGTCATGATGTACCTGTCCTTTTTGTGTTCAGACAGTGTGATGGCGTTGCTGCGGGAACTAGGGCGGGGTTACCAGGCGCTGTGCTTATACAACTGCAGGGAGGCCATCAACATCCTTACGTCCCTTCCTCCTCAGCATTACAACACCGGCTGGGTTCTCACACACATAGGCAGGGCCTACTTTGAGCTGGCTGAATACATGCAGGTGAGTCCACCACCAGATCCGTAGGCTTACCTGTCATATGGGTGACTCCACAACACAGTAGCTGTCTCTGTGGGAACGTTTGTAGGCAGAGCGTCTGTTCAGCGAAGTGCGCAGGATCGAGTCGTATCGCGTGGAAGGCATGGAGATCTACTCCACCACTCTGTGGCACCTGCAGAAAGACGTGGCCCTGTCGGCGCTGGCCAAAGACCTGACGGACATGGACAAGAACTGTCCCGAGGTGCTTTTCTAGCTGCTTCGGAGTCTCCACTCAGATGAGCTGTTTACAGTGTTGGTAACACTGCGTGTCTTTGCAGGCCTGGTGTGTCGCAGGAAACTGCTTCAGTCTCCAGAGGGAGCACGACATCGCCATCAAGTTCTTCCAGAGAGCCATCCAGGTGAGCTGCTGTTCCACCTGAGAGTGTTCCAACTAATGAGGAATCAAAGTACTCAACCTTCAGTAAAGTTTGTTTTAGGGAGTTTGAAGGGAGGCTCCAAATGATTGTCAAACCTCAGCAGTTCACGAATAAGAAAAAAGAAGATGAATGGATTGAATGTTCATGAAACATCTGTCTGTCCTTAAAGTGTTCCTTTGTCTCAACTGTTGTCTTTCAGGTGGACCCGGGTTTTGCATACGCCTACACTCTGTTGGGTCACGAGTTTGTCCTGACGGAGGAGCTGGACCGAGCTCTTGCCTGCTTCCGAAATGCCATCAGAGTAAACAATCGACACTACAACGCCTGGTACGGTCACCGTGAAAACTCGCGTAGTGTAGAAGTCACCTTGTGTTTACAGAACGTACACAAAACAAGCAGCGAGTAACAGTAATCACATCTGTGTGTGTTCAGGTATGGACTGGGAATGATTTACTACAAACAGGAGAAGTTCAACTTGGCAGAAATCCACTTCAAGAAAGCTCTAAGCATCAACCCTCAAAGCTCCGTCTTGCTCTGCCATATCGGAGTGGTATGTTAGCATCTGTTAGCATCTGCCAGCATGTGTTAGGGCTTGTTAGCATCTGTCAGTGTCTGTTAGCATCTGTTAGCATCTGCCAGCATGTGTTAGGGCTTGTTAGCATCTGTCAGCGTCTGTTAGCATCTGTCAGTGTCTGTTAGCATCTGCCAGCATGTGTTAGGGCTTGTTAGCATTTGTTAGCATCTGTTAGCTTTTGTTAGCGTCTGTCAGTGTCTGTTAGCATCTGTAGTTCATTGATCTGCCGTTTGCTGCAGCTCTTCATTAACTCTGACACTTTAATGACTAATTTCAGGTGCAGCACGCTCTGAAGAAGTCTGATGCTGCTTTAGAGACTCTGAACAGAGCCATCGGTATCGACCCAAAGAATCCTCTCTGCAAGTTCCACCGAGCCTCTATCCTGTTTGCCAATGACAAGTACAAGGTAATCAGAATACATGGGTATGGTAATCAGAACCAGTGAATACATGTGGAGCAGAACTGAGTTAAAGTTCCCCAGAACCAGTCCACCCACTCAAACCTTCCTCAGATAAACAGTCTGTACAGTAAAATTTATATATATTTATTATCAAACCAGAAGAGAAAAAATTGTCTGAAACTATTTTTTTTAGTGAAAAACAAAAATCTTCAGCTGCTTTTTTTAAAACAACATGAGATTCTGGGGTTGATCTGCAGCTTCCTGAAAGGATGGAAATCCCTGACCCAGAGCCATCTTTCTCCATGACGACACACCTCTGTCCTTGTTTCCGTGACAACCTGTCTCTCTCTCTCTCTCTCTCTGCAGGCGGCTCTTCAGGAGTTGGAGGAATTGAAGCAGATCGTTCCCAAAGAGTCTCTGGTTTACTTCCTCATAGGAAAGGTAAGAGTTGGTTCTGTCCAATCAGGTGACTCCTCTGAGGTTGTAGACAGCCAATCAGAGCAGAGATAACAAATAGAGCAGTGAAGTCACTGACCCTGGAACAGAACCAGGCATCGGGTCGAGCTGCAGCGCACAACCAGAGGTCAGAGTTGAGTTCTCTCAGGTTGTGTGTCAGTAAACATTTAAGCATTATTACAGTTCGGCTTCAAAGTTTGTCTCTTGCAGTTTTTGTGAGACTTGATTAAAACCCTGCACCTGTCCCTCAGGTGTATAAGAAGCTGGGTCAGACCCACCTGGCTCTGATGAACTTCAGCTGGGCCATGGATCTGGACCCTAAAGGAGCCAACAACCAGATCAAAGAAGCCATCGATAAGAGATACCTGCCTGAGGACGAAGGTACGGCCACAGATCAGGTCTGGTTCTGTTCGACCCGATTCAAGGGTTTGAAGTCAAACTTAAAAAACGAAACTGAATTTGATATCATGGAGTCGTGCAATACATTGGAAGTGAATTAAATCACTGATTTTGTGTATTTGTTTATAACTTTATGGAGTAGCCAACATTTCAGTAAATAATTTATTTTAAATTCAACAGGAAGAGATAAAAAAAATATTTTGAATTCAATTTACTATTCCTACTATTACTATTCAGTGTGCCTCTCAGCCATCTATCCTTCGTCTCTCATCTACCTCTCACCCGTCTCTCACCTGCTTCTCACCCGTCTCTCACCTGTCTCTCACCCGTCTCTCACCTGCGTCTCATCTGTCTCTCACCTGTCTGTCACCCGTCTGTCACCAGTCTCTCACCTGTCTCTCACCCGTCTCTCACCTGCGTCTCATCTGTCTCTCACCTGCCTCTCACCAGCCTCTCACCCGTCTCTCACCCGTCTCTCATCCGTCTCTCACCTACGTCTCACCTGTCTCTCCTCAGCAGCAGAGGTGGACGACAGTCAGGACAGCAGCATCATGACGGACGCTGACGACACACAGCTCCACACGGCTGAGAGTGACGATGTCCTTTAGCTCCGCCTCTTCTCTTTGCCCCACCTCCAGCTTGACTCCGCCTTTCCTTTGATTGACGGGTGAAATGGTGTTGCTAGGCAACATGCTGAAGGAGAAATGTTGAGTTTAGCTCCACCCAACCCTCCCCTTATCCTCCGACTGGCTGAAACAGACTGCTGCTGACCTTAAGCCCCGCCCCCTCACCTTCTAACATCACAGCTGTTTTTTTTATGTTCTTTTTATTGTCCTCAGAAATAAACCAATAAAAACTTGTAAACTCCACCCACTGCTCTCTGTTTTCTGTGTACCATCAGCCAATCAGAGCAGCTCTGAGATCCTCCAGCCAGGTGTGCCAGCATCACGCACACCTGGAAACGGCAGCTGTTTTTCTGTTGTCATAGCAACAATCTTACTGTCAGGTTGTGTTTAGATAGTTAAACAGGTTTAAACTCTGAGTTAAAATTAACCATGTTTCATGGTGAACCTGAACACAGAAAATCGTCACGTGACTTCACCAGGTGGCTTCCTGTTCCTGCTTCTTGACTTCATTAAGCCCCGCCCCTTCTCTACCTGCATCAGGTGGGTCAATTACAACCAAAGACCCATGTGTGTGTAATGTTCTCTAACATGAATGCTTTTTGACTGCAAATTTAAATGATCATTTCTTAACTCTTCTGCTGGATAAACAGACCAGACTGGGAGCAGATGGTGCTGATTCGAGAGCAGTGGAGCTTACCTGAGGTTCATCCTCTGATGCACCTGAGGTTCATCCTCTGAAGTGAGTATAAGTCACACATCCATGCTTGACGTCTGGGTCACTATTTATACAAACTAATTAACCATTTGTGGCCACAGGAACGTTTTTAAATGTTAAAACTCACATTTGTGAGGATAATAAAAATCTACGTTAACGATCGATATTTGTTCACTTTTAGTCAAATACTTTAACACTTTCAGATTCTTTAATATTTGTGCAGATTACCTTTAAAATGACCCAAACTGTTGACAGAAAACAGAACGATGAAGAACATTTAGTGATGAAGACCGACTGCAGTTTAGGAACGTTTACAGTGATGGAGCAACAATAATTGTCCGATTCAAGAGAAACTTTATTGATACAAAGCACTTTAACAGCCAACAGGCACAGAGACAGAGTAGTTTTGCCACCAGTAATCAAACAGCATTCTGGGTAATTTTTAACGAGGGGAGGGGGGGGCTGTTACCTGTGAGTTACTGCCTGATGTGAGTCACACCAACATATTTTCAGTTTTATTTTAATTTTAGTAGTGAACTGAAATTAATCTGGTTTTACTGTAATCTACTCAAATGATGTTTTTCTCTTGGTTCTAATGAGTTCAGAAATGTTCTGTTTAGAAAACAAAAAAGATGGCGTTGCAGCAGCACAGCCATTTGTTCACATCACTGACGTCACGTAGCAATATCACGGAAAGTTGGACATACCTAAAGAAGTAACAGGGGGCGTGGCCAGCGAGAATCACACCAGGTAAGGACAGGATCAATATCAGCTTTCAGAAACATGGAAAATGAGGATTGGCTGAGAGAGGTGACATCAGAGATAGGCTTTCTGTGATTGGAGGGATTTTATGAGCATCTGATCTGTAGGTGCTCTCCATTTGGACAGACTCACCTGGACGACTGAAGTCTGATTGGCTGCTGCCTGATCACCTGGATGACTCACCTGCCTGACTGAACACTAATTGGCTGCTGTTCACTCTGCATCATAAAATCTCTCCAATCACTGCTGACACTTGTATGAGGAAAAAGGTGGAATGATCTTTTTTTGTTTTTCTTTCATTTGACGGTTTCCTTGGTGACAGGAGGGGGCCAGGTCTGCAGGCACAGAGCTCGACCAATCACAGCCCTTCTTTGGCGAGGGACGCAGACACCTGAAGGCAGGAACAGGTTGGTTACTGAAGTAAAGTTTGTGTTTGGTTTGGTTCCAAGCAAATGAGCCGCTCACCTGATCAGCCAAAGTGTCGAGAGGCGGAGCTTCAGCAGCGTTAAGGCTTTCATGGGAATTAGTGTTGCTAAGGTGAGGAGGGGAGGAGTCAGCCTGGACAATGATGTCAGCACCGTGGTCAGTCCGAGCTTTGGCCTTCTCTCTGAACGACAGCTTTTGGCTCTCAATCTGTAAACAAACAAACAAGATTTAAAACTTTTGAATTGTTAAATTGAGGAGAAAAATGTCTAATTGTTTTAGTTTGTCATTAGCATGTTGTTAGCGTGTCATTAGCATGTCGTTAGCATGTCATTAGCATGTTGTTAGCATGTACCTTCTTCTTCCCTCCTCCTGGAACATGAGTAACGTTCTCCAGAGAACCAACTTTAGACTGGATGTCTTTAAACTCCACCTTCTCAGACTTGATCTCCACCTTCCCTCCACCTGAGGAGAACAAAAGAGGCGGAGCTTCACTCTGTCAGTCTCTGTATCGCCAGTCCAGGTGGAGCCACGCCACTGCACGTTAAACAAGATCATTAAATTGGTTCTATCAGTAATTAAGTCTAAAAGTAAAAGAATTATTAGCCAATCAACATCAGATAAATCACAGAGTCAGGTGTCTGATACTTCCTGATTGATGACGTAGAACAAACAGGAGCGGTCTGAGAACCGATCCTCCAGGAACACGTTCCACATTTAAGCGCTGACATCTGACAGAGAGGCTGATGATGATGAAGTTCTACCCCTGATTTGTGGCGCCGGACACCTTGGGAAGGCCTCCTGTTGTCTGCAGTTACCTGGTTTGTGGTAGATGTTGTCTTTGGAGCCACACTTGGATGTCACGTTACTGAGGTCCAGCTTCTTGTTGACGATGTGAATCTGCAAGTGAGCAGGTGGAGGGTCAGATCCACCTGGGAGTAAATTCACAGGTACAAGTGCACCGACGAGCATTACCTTGCCCCCTCCAGGTGAGTGCTTCAGGTTCTCCGTGGATCCCACCTTGGACTTCACGTTGCTGAGGTCGGGCATTGGATGGGAGGGTAGGGGAGGTGTTCGGCCACGAGCTGAGCCAGGGGACCTCGGTGGGGTCCGGACCACCGCCACCTGCAGAACCGATCAAACCAGGTCAATCCAAACCAGTTTAACCAGCAGTCAGAGATGACATCACTGAGGACTGGGAACCAGTTTAACTAAACTGGTAACCAGAATGAACCTCTTTGGGTCAGCCTGAACTACCTCAGATCTAAATAACTTTACATGGACATGCACATTTTTCACAATAAAAGCCCTGATTATATACAACAGGTGAGTAGGACGGACAGACAGGTAAATGAGAGATTGAACAGGTGTTCTCAGGTGTTTTCAGGTGTTTGGACCTTCTTCACGTCTTTGTTGGGAGTGGATGACCTGCTGGCAGGTGAGCGACTTCCTGGACTGCTGGTCCCGTCGACGGACTCTGACAGACAGACAGACAGACAGGTGAGTCCAGGTGGAACCGCTTTAATGGGTTCACCTGTTTTACTGGTGAGGTGTACCTGTACTCTTGGCTGTGATCATCTTTGCAGCTCTACTGCCCCCTGCTGGTCTGGAGGCCTAAAAACCACAAACAGGATTTACTCAGCAGCGACTTCCTGTCTGGTTCCGGTTCTCAGAGTCTCCAGAACCAGAACTGAAGTTAATCTGAACCTTCATCGCCACAACTGAACTCCTAAACTGTTACCTTTAACCCCTCTGTGACCCTCAGATCTCAGAAGAATCGATACAGGAAGTGAGACATTACCGCTCAGGTGAGACTCACCTGTTTTACCAGAAACACAATCACTATTTTACCTTCATGGCTTCCTGAGCAGAGTCCTTCACCGCTTCTTTACCTGAAGAGGGAGGAGGAGAAGTGTTAGAGGCCGTTTCCGTGACAACCAGGAGATCAAACAGGAAGTGATTGGTCTGGGAAACAGGAAGTGATCAGTCTGGAGAACAGGAAGTGATCAGTCTGGGGAACAGGAAGTGATCAGTCTGGAGAACAGGAAGTGATCAGTCTGGGGAACAGGAAGTGATCAGTCTGGAGAACAGGAAGTGATCAGTCTGGAGAACAGGAAGTGATCAGTTTGGGAAACAGGAAGTGATCAGTCTGGGGAACAGGAAGTGATCAGTCTGGAGAACAGGAAGTGATCAGTCTGGGGAACAGGAAGTGATCAGTCTGGAGAACAGGAAGTGATCAGTTTGGGAAACAGGAAGTGATCGGCCTGTGCCACCATCAGCAAGATGAGAAAAAATATTCAAAACTACAACACAGCAGGAGGAGCACAGGAAGGAGTAGAGGCATGGCCAGGAGGAGCACGGGGAGGCAGTGGGGAGGAAGGCGGAGCAGAGGTAGGAGGCACAGGGTGCAGGAGCTGAGGGAGGAGGCGCTAAGGGTGGCGGTCCAGTGGCAGAAGGAGTGCAGGGTGGAGGAGCAGAGGTAGGAGGTCCAGTGGCAGGAGGCGCAGAGAGAGGAGGAGCAGCAGGACAGACCTTTCATGATGGGGAGAAGGAGTGCCAAGTTTCCTGAGAGGAGCAAAGGAGGTGCTTGTTGTGTTCTCCCTGTGGTCACCTCCTCTTTCTCCTCAGCACTGGTACTCCCTCTTATTCCTGCTCCTCTACCACCACCTCCTTCTCTTCATCAGATTCACCTGGATGAGGAGCAGGTGAGTAACAGGATCACTTCCCTGGCACCCTCCTGCTCCTTATTTCTCATTTAAGTCTTCTCCTGTCCTCTGACTTCTTTCTCCTCTACATTCACCACCTCCTGCTCCTCCTGTGGAAGAGGAGGGAGTCCTCCTCTTTACCTTCTCAAATTCTCTGAACATTTCCCTTCTCATTTTTCACCTCCTCTTTGTCAGCTCCTCTTCTGGCTCCTGGGGGAAGAGCCAGTCTTCCCTTCTTTTGTCTCCTCCTCCTCCTGCACCTCCTGCTGCCTGAGTCTCAAAACCTCACTTCAAACTTGTTGGGTCTCCTTCTGCTCCTCCTATTCTGCAGTTCCGTTTGGAAATTTGTAAAAAAAACAGACAGGTCTGGGGGAGGAGGTGGAGTCGAGTGGGGAGAGGAGGAGGAGAGAAGGAAGCGAGGAGGTGAAAGACAGATCAGCTGCTGTCGATTCATCCACAACGTGATCCTGAAAAACTGAAACCAAGTTCCCACGAATGGGAGGAGTCAGAGAGAGGAGGTCTGTCTGCAGGAGGTGCTCACCTCCTTTTGTGTGGAGTGACCGACCACATCAAGCTAAGCTAACGAGGCGAGAACCCGCTCAGACCTTCGTTGGCGTGCTTTCCTTCCAGAGGAATATTTTTGCTAAACTTACCCACCGTTATAACATTTTTATACATTTATACCACCCAGAAACATGAATAACTATGTGGAACTACCAGTTTCCTCAGTTTTGTTTTAGTCCAGAACCAAGTGGAACCGCCAGGCGTGCAGAGAACTCACCCTCTATTACAACATTTAAATATCACTGATATGTTTTTGTTTATTTAAAACTAATTATCTTCTGAGTAAAAAAATAACTGACTGATAGGCCAACACAAACCTCCCATCATGCTTTGCTCCTCCTGGGCAGGGCCATTTTTGACGAGGGCGGAGTCTCCATCCATCATCACTCCTGCAGGGATGAGAGGAGGAGAAATGACTTTCAACAGGTTTAAAAAATATATTTAAACCAACATAAACGAGTGAAAACACAGCTGCTGATAACCAGTTCTACACATCAGCTCTGCCTCAGAACATGTCAGAACCTCAGAACTTCAGAACCTTTGACCCACGAGTCATCGTAAGCAGAACCCTCCCATCCCACCAGAGACAAACTGATCTCAGTCATCTGTTATCCATAAACATCTGGAATTATCCTCCACTGGATTCACACTAAAAAGTCTGACAGAACCGTCTGATGCTTCTGAGTGACGATCAGAACATCCAGCAGCTGATTTTTGGACCTGAGGAAGTGATCAAATGTTTGCTTTTATATCTAATCTGATTATTCTGACTACAGAATAAGGAGTTTCAGATTCAAACAGATGCAGGACTGGTGCTCCGGTCTCAGGTTGATGTTCTGGTTGGTGCTCCGGTCTCAGGTTGATGTTCTGGTTGGTGCTCCGGTCTCTGGTTGGTGCTCCGGTCTCCAGTTGATGTTCTGGTTGGTGCTCC
>NC_051441.1:1042756-1043317 GCF_001649575.2 Kryptolebias marmoratus | reverse complement strand
TCTGGTTGGTGCTCCAGTCTCCGGTTGATGTTCTGGTTGGTGCTCCGGTCTCCGGTTGATGTTCTGGTTGGTGCTCCGGTCACGTCTCTAACTGCTGGAGTTTAGCTTCATTTAACTTAATAATTATTCTCTTTAGCTCAGAATCATTAATGAAGGTGTTTGTTGTTCAGAGTTCTGTTTCTCTGAGCTTCACTCTGAGAAATATTTCAGTTGTTCTGAGAGAAGAAGAACATCTGCAGAAATTTTGTTGAACTTCAAACTTGTTCATCTCAAAATCATGAACAGATCTGAAACTTTGTGAACCGACAGGTTTGTTCAGGATGAACGGTGGCGCACCTGATGCACATCATCATACATCTGACCCAAAGGTTCTGTTTTTACTGAGAGCAGCCGCCTCAGACAGAACCAGAACAACGAGGAGAACCTACAAAGAACCGATGGTCCACAACAACTCTGAGGGGGAGGAGTGGGTAGGGCCAGAACCAGAAAAGCGGTTGCAGCGATAAAACCGGGATCTCCTGAACAGGAACAACAAAACCACATCACTCACTCACTTCGAGG
>NC_051441.1:1041329-1042282 GCF_001649575.2 Kryptolebias marmoratus | reverse complement strand
AGGAGGTTGAAGAGGCAGAGAAGGAGAAAAGGAGGAGAGGAGGAGCAGGAGATCTTACCTCCTGCTGCTGCTCCTGCTGCTGCGGTCCGTCTGCTGCTCCACCCTGCCACCACTCTGAGAAGGAGGGGCTGCTGTTGCCATGGAAACCAGCAGCATCTGCCTGCCAGGGGGATGGGCTGCTGTTGCCATGGTTACCGGGAGCATCACGAAGCCTTTTCAGCCTGTTTCATTTTCACTGGAGGAGAAGTGACTCATTTTATTTATTTATTTATTTATTTATTTATTGTTCTATTGTTTGATGTTTAAATGAAGATTTTTATATTATTTTCTGAGAACGATGACGGTTTAAAAATTTTAAAAACAAAATTTTTATGTTATAATATAGTTTACATTTTCTGACTCAACAAGTCTTGTTTATTGTGATTAAATGTTTTTTTTTTATCAGAGCTCTGAGAAATGGAGGCCTGAAGATGCAGCTGAAAGCCTGAAGAGGAAGTAGTCCTTATAGGATTTATTCAATCATTTTCTGTTTCAACAAACTTGAACAAAATAAATAAAGTTCATAGAGTTCATAGATGATAAATGAAGAGCTGCAGCTCCACAGTTCTCCAGCAGGGGTCACTGTGTTCCTGAGAAACAGNACAAAGAGAAGCTGCAATTAAATGGTTTTATTTGACATGAATGACATGAGATTTTTGGCGCTCGGACCTCGGCGGAAGACGCGAGTGTCGACAATAGCAATGTGCTTCGACGAGAAGCTCAGGTTGAGCATTAGAGGCGTCTTCCCCAGGCCGGACACTGGTGGTGGAGGTCGAAGAGGGGAAGGAAGCTTGAGGGAGCTGGGAAATATAGGGGTGGAGGTGGGCTGAAGTTTGGCCAGTGAACGGATGAGGCCATGATGGAGGTCCTTTTAAACGAAGGCTTGGTTGCTGATTGGATAAGCTGGAGGCACG
>NC_051441.1:1037366-1041229 GCF_001649575.2 Kryptolebias marmoratus | reverse complement strand
TGTTGCTGATTTTGTGAACGCTGAGTCAGCATTCACTTTATTCTTTTCCAACTTTTATATATATTTTAAAATATTTAGCTTTATTTACAAATATTTTCTCTATGGAAGATACACTGAGGACTTTTTTTTTTTTTCAAAAACATTGTTTTTGTCTACTTTTAACTAAGCTTTGGCTACTTTTAGCTAATGTAATTTCTCATATTTGTGTTAATTATCTTCAGTTTTGAATAAAAACATGATTCTGTTGTGACTCTAGCAGAGGAGTGAAATTATTTTGATGCAGAAACCAGGAAGTGGCTGCAGCACTGATGATGTCAGGAGAGCTGCTGGTCCTGAAGGTCGACCACGGTGAGCACTGAGCCTCAACAGATTAACTGGAAGAGGTCATTATTTTTTCTGTTTTTGTTTCTGTGTAACCTGCCTCTGCTGGTGCTGTACCTAAAAATAATGTTTGTCTGCAGCTTCAACAATTTCATCTCCAGCAGCCTGGAGAAGAAAGTTCAGACCTGAGTGTGAATCAGACCGAGGTCTGATTGGGATAGAAGCTCACCATTCTTCTCCCTGACAACTAAAACTGGGGTTCTGCAAGGCTGCGTGCCGAGTTCTCTCCTGTTTTCATGCATCACTTCCAGTTCCAACTGAAAAACACCAAATTTGTCCTGAGAACAGATTTATTTCTGATATAATAGTGGATACAGAGGGGTCACATTTACAGTTTCAGAGAGACTTTTAAACCCTCACTTAAATGGCACACCTGACCTCTGAAACCACTCCTATCTGACCTCTGAAGCCCCACCCACCTGACCTCTGCTCAAGTTTTAGGTTGATAAATCAAACGCTCCTCTCAAACAGCATTTAATGGATTTTAATCCACATTTACAGTAAAATAATTTAATCAATCAACCACAACAATATTGATGAGTTCAGGGAAAAGGAGGAAGTGGAGAAGTTTGATAATTAATCCTGAGTGTTTTTTTTCCTCCACCCGTTCTAACTACTCTAAGGTTCATACGGTTACTCTGGTTACAATGGTTAACTAGTACTATAAGTTTATCTCGCTGGACCAAACAACCCGTTCAGTTAAAACTCAGCAGCTGGACAGAGCCGAGTGTAAACGACATTTAAAATGTCAGATAAAAACATTTACAAGATGAAGTAAACATTATCAACAAAATGAGAAACACTTTTAGAATTAAATTTGTTTCGTCACTTTTACAATTTTATCATCACAAGTTTTTAATGATCTGCATCGATAATTTAGCCGAATCTGCGTAATGTCATGTAGAGATAGGAGCACCATCTGCTGGCAGGCGCCTTGTTACCGTGGTTACACCTGTACCTTAGTTATACCTGACGTAGAAATAAAGAGATGGAAACAAAACCTGAGAGAGAAAAACTGAAGCTTAAAGTGCTGAGATCCGAACAATGAATGCTCCGCCTCCAAACACTAGCTGCTCCGCCTGCTAGCAGTCAGTGTTTGTGTCAGTCATGACGTTGATAGATTTGTTTTGATGAGATATATTTTATCTTTTAGTAAACAGATGTTTAACATCTGGTTCTGTGAAGTGAAAAATGATTGTATAGATGAGTGTGGAAATAAAACAACAACATTAATATTGTTTGTTTAGAGGCTACTTGAATTCAGAAATGATTCTCAGTGCAAATATGATCCCAACATTATGTAAACAAAGCAGAGACGACCAATTACCCACAATCCTGCTCAGCTGGACGCCACATTCAGTTCAGTCTGAGCAACACTCTCATATCCTGGAAAATGTTGTTTTTTTGTTGATATTAAGATTCTTCTAAGCAGCAGAAAGGTGGTTGTGTCACATGTTTCCTCAGAACCTGTCAGAACCTCTGAGTTTGCAGCAGAACAGAACCAGAGTTTATCTTTAAAATCCTCCCCAGTGGGGAACAAACTCAAACAGAACTCAACATTTTCAGCAGCAGAGCAGAGAAGAAAGCTGGTGATCAATATTCCAATTCAGACAGAACTGGTCAAAAAATACACAAACTCCAGCTGCCTGATATGACCTTTGACCCTGTGGAAGCAGCTGATAGGGCAGATCCAGTGATTAGTCTGAACGTGAGAAAATGAGCGGGACCAATGAAAGGCCTGAATGTCAGATCTGATTGTGGTCCAGGTGAAGAGCTGTGATTGGCTGATTGGGAGGATGCAGGCCGTCAGAGGTTGGAGGACTGTTTGATGCTGTGGAAGGATACTCTGCTGGGCGATGTGGGCAGTGATGTGGCACGAATGGTCCGGCTGCGGATGGAGTGACGATCGTGCCAACGACTCCAGCGCTTCCTGACTGCAGAGCGCACCTGCACACAGATGTTACCACGCAAAACTTTATTAACTAAAAACAGACTGGGCCAAGTACAGAACCCAGAGGAACACCACAGAACGATGTTCTCTTTGTGGGTTCTGTTAGATCTCAGAGCTGCATTTAATCCAAAATAATCTGAAATAAACTGAACACCTGGTTACAGAAACTTTCATCAGGATGAAGTTTGGTTTTATCATGAACTCGTTAAAATTGTGTCAGCTCGATTTGTTTGTTGCTTCAGATTGTTTCAGGTTTTACTGGATTTTAACACTTGTTTCTGTTTATTTCTTGTTTTCTGTTATATGAAGCGGAGCTGAATTACCTCGCTGTTGAGAAAACAGTAGAAGACGGAGACGAAGAAACCCTGCAGAGACACAAACACACAGAGGGAGGATGAACGAGTTGTTTCTACGCTGCTAACACTAACCGGATGGTTTTATTTACAGACCAAAGATGCTCTGATTGAACTCATCTGGAGGAAAGCTTTAAATGTTCTTCTTCCTGTCTGAATCATAAACTGTAAATAATAAGTAGATCTCGGAAGAGAACCCAACGAGAGAGAAGATGAGGACAGGTGGTCAGAATCCTTCCATCAGTAAACCTCCATGATGTTCACTCAAACTGTGAAGATTTTATCTGTTTGGATTCAGATTTCTAACCCAAACCTTGTTTCTGGTAAAAGTATTCAGATGAAGAATTCCCAGATGTTGATGCATCAGTTTGTGATCGTTTGAAGAAAGACTAAAGCTGCCATGTTGGGATCAGCCTTGACTCCTGAGACAGAACTGCAATATTAGTTTGATGATGCTCAAGTGTTTAATGAAGCTCTGCAAACCTGGAAAGACTCTAGAATGGAGTTAAAGTAGATGAAGACGATCCGAGCGACTTCGTCTTCCCCTCCGGGATTCACAAAGAACAGCATGTAGGTGATCCCTAACAGAGGCAGCAACACCAGCGTGGCCTTCACTGCCTTCCTGCAACACAGACAGGAACAAAGAGGTGAGCTTCTGTGTCATAAACTAAACTCCTTCTGACCAGGCCGAAGAGGACCCGAACCCAGAACAGGAGGAGGAAGGCAGGAAACTAAAAGAACTTTATTTATTAAAAGAGATGCTGCAGAGACAAGTAATCCAAGAGTCCGTGGGCACAGAGCCCAACTTGCATGATAAACAAAACAAACTGAGAGAAACTGAAGGGTTGAAACAGATCCAGAGACCTTTACAGTCCTGAAGGTGTGCTGTGGTCTCACCTGTACTGGATGGTCTCTGAAGTGGTCGATGCCCTCAGTTTGGTCATCAGGATCCGAACGATGTTGAACAGGAAGACAAAGTTGATCTGAGGAGACGATGGAGTTTGGAGTCAGGAGTTAAAAGAAGTTTTTTCAGAGGAACGTTGACAGAAAACACTGTAGGGTTTTAGATCTTGTCATTTCTGTGTTTTCCTGAACTGTTCTTGGAGGCTGCAGCGCCTCTCGCCGGGGGCTGCAGCGCCTCCCGCTGAGGGCTGCAGCGCCTCCCGCCGGGGGCTGCA
>NC_051441.1:1034007-1036366 GCF_001649575.2 Kryptolebias marmoratus | reverse complement strand
CGCCTCCTGCCGGGGGCTGCAGCGCCTCCCGCCGGGGCCTGCAGCGCCTCCCGCCTGTGGTTGCAATGCCTCCCGCTGAGGGCTGCAGCGCCTCCTGCCGGGGGCTGCAGCGCCTCCCGCCGGGGCCTGCAGCGCCTCCCGCCTGTGGCTGCAACGCCTACCGCCTGTGGCTGCAGCACCTCCCGTCGGGGGCTGCAGCGCCTCCCGCCTGTGGTTGCAATGCCTCCCGCCGGGGGCTGCAACGCCTCCCGCCGGGGGCTGCAGCGCCTCATGTCGAGGGCTGCAGGTTGCAAACTCCAGTGAAGAAACAAAGCCTGTGATGAGGAGAAGCTGAGACAGTGGAAGTCAAACTGTTGAGTGTATTTGTTTAAAAAAAACTGTTTGCTTTGCTGATGGGATTCAACATTGACAGGCTGGATTTAAGGTGGACTGGCTGTACTTAAGGTAGGCTGGCCATGTTCTTACCAGCAGAACTAGGATCATTGGGCCTTGATAGATGTAGTCTGTATAAACACCCGCTCTCTTTCCAAACCAGCACCTGTTGATTAAAGCACAGAACCGTTGAACATTAGCAGGGAGAGTCCTGCACTCTGACTGGGTCTCAGAAGGTTTAAAACCTGTCCACAGTCCTGGTACTGGTATGACAACAGTCATGTGACTACAGGTGGGTACAGGTGTGTTTATTCCACCTAAGAGTGTCTGTGTGATCAGATCACTTCCTGTGTGACTCACTTCTCATTGTCGTAGTACAGCTTCCCAAAAGCCCACGCCACGATTATAGGAAACGGAATACCTGGAACCAGACAGACAGGTGGACAGGTGAGCTGAGAAGACAGACAGGTGGACAGGTGAGCTGACAGGACAGACAGGTGGACAGGTAAACTGACCCCAGCCGATGCAAACAAACATCCACTTCCTTAGTTTGTCGGTGGAATAGGTGAGAACGACTGCAGTGTGCAGGTAACATCCTTCACCAAACATCCAGAAGAAGTTGGTCACATGGAAGTAGTTATACGCTGCTGTCACCAACCTACACCACACCTGAGGAGGGGGAGGAGCCATGAGTATCTGAGTGAAAGTCTTTATGGTCGGTCAGTATCTTACCTGCAGCAGTCTGAGCCACATTTGGAGTATCAGAGAAGAATCCAGACAGAGGAGTTCAGCTCAAACTGCTGAGAAATGTTGGAGGTTTGAGTTGTTTCTGTTTTTCTGATCTGAATGTTGTTTAACTCGTCTCATCTGGCAGGAATCCTTCGTTCAAACTGAGCACGCTCAGACCAACACCTGATGCAGGTAAAACTCTGACTGATCATAAAGACTTAGTACAGTCACATTTTTTAAGTATGGTTGTGCGGTCTCCATGGTTACTGGCATTACAGCCTCAGTGCTTTGTGTGTGTGTGTGTGTGTGTGTGTGTGTGTGTGTGTGTGTGTGTGAGGGGGGTCACCTGGTTGCTCTCGGTAACCGAGGGGTTCATTGTCAGCTGGACAATGAACCAGGTGGCGTTTCTCAGAATGAAGGCTGAGATCAGATTCCAGTGGATGATGTTCCTCAAACAGCGGATACTTCTGTAATACACACACACACATGCACACACGCACACACACAAACACACATGCACACAGCGTTGCTTCAGCTCACTGGTTTCTGCTCAGCTCTCTGAGGTTCTGGTTCTGGACCGTTCTGTTGTAGATTAGCTGCTGTGTTTGGGATCATTGTTCTGTTTGTCGGACAGATGGCCTCACATCTGACTCCAGAATCAGCCCAAACCATCAGCCCTCCACCACCGTGCTGACAGCTGGGAGGAGCTGTTTGCTGCAGTGCATTCTGGGTAAACATCTGTCATTTGGTCTCATGTTTCCAAGGACATTGCTCCAGATGAAACATTACAAACCTAGGTTGTGCTGCCATGAGCATTCACAGCATTTTTTACTTAATTTATTTTTTTAATAAGCCTGGATTTCATTGCAGGTTTATACAGAATCTGCACATTTCACATCAGTTGGTTGTCAGTTTCATCCTTCACATCTGTCCTTAAACATCCCACATTACCATCATCTGATTGGCTGACATCAGGTTACCAGGCCTGCTAAAGTGAACAGACCGAAACACGAATGGTTGGACAGGTGAGTTACCTGAGTCTCATGAAGAGTGTGAAGGCGAGCAGCAGAGCTCCCAGAGAGATGCAGTGGCCCAGGTAGTTGATGATGACGGCCACCTGGTAGTGAACTTTACTCTTCCTCTGAAAACACAGAAACATGAACACGTTCAACCGCCAGACTCCAGCTGCTCTGAGACCAGGACTCAGGTCCTCCTCAGGTTCAGGTTCTGTTGGGTGGTCCTCCTTGGATTCAGGTTT
>NC_051441.1:1025057-1031427 GCF_001649575.2 Kryptolebias marmoratus | reverse complement strand
GGTTCAGTCCCACTGCAGGTCTGATGTGGACCTGATGGTCCAGTCCCACAGCAAGTCTGATGTGGACCTGATGGTTCAGTCCCACTGCAGGTCTGATGTGGACCTGATGGTCCAGTCCCACAGCAAGTCTGATGTGGTCCCTCAGTGGGACCGGATCAGCGGTTCTGCTCCTTGACTTGTTTTTTGGTCTCGTTTGTGTTGCTGTGTTCTCACACTTAAAGAAACACACATTTCAGCGTGAACCTCCCACACTCGTCACTGACGAATCAACACACACTCGTCTGTGATCTGTTAACAGCTTCTGTAACCACGGCAACACCAGAACCGGTCCTAGCTGGCACCAACTCCCCACATCTCAAACACCCTGAGCGGGAGTGGGTGTCGATCCTGGTTCTGATAACTGATCAGCTGCCTGAATCAATAACTCTGTGACTGACAGCTCGCCAAACAGCCAATCAGAGGCCGGGGGGTCGATGACATCAGATGAGAGAGTGATAGTTGGAGAAAAGATGATGATGATGATGATGAAGGTGGAGTGAGATAAGAACTCCAGCTGGGTTTGTGCAAGCACGTGCACGTGCGTGCACACTCACAGATGAGTCATTCTGTGAAGTCAGATCAAGAAATAAACCTCTAATTACACAGGATGTTTATGACCACCCACTCATTCACACACACTGCCTGTGTGTGTGTGTGTGTGTGTGTGTGTGTGTGTGTGTGTGTGTGTGCTGATCCCTGAGGGTCCAGCTGGCAGTAAATCAGGACTTGGATCCTCCTGGCTCCAAGTTGTTGGTCAGTAAGTGGAACATCATGTAGCTGCAGATCCTCAGTCCTCCAGGACTAACAACAACTGGACTTCTTCTCTTTTTTTTATTATTTGAAGACATTTTTCTTCTCATCTGAGAAGATTTCCTAATTCAAACTGAAATTGTGTGACGTTCCAAACTTTAATCTGCACTAAGCTGAACTCACATGCAAATCCTTTTCCCTTATGAGGGTCATTAAGGTCTCTGTTAGTCTGGTCTACATCCGAGGTGTTTTGGTCACGGACCAGGTCCCCAAAGACTCGCTGATCCTGGGTGTCCATCTGTGTTTGTGGAAGCGATGCAGATGTTTCCAGCTGTTCTTTGCTCTTCCTGTAGGGAAAACTGGACCTTTTCAGCGAAGCTGGAATTTTCCTCTTATAACTGCAGAAACGTTTTGTTTTTTCTGTCGTTTATTAGAATGTTTCTATTTCCAGTTACTTGTTTGTTCTAACATCTTCAGTTTTTGTTTTCTGCCACACCTGCTCCAGGATCTCCTCTCCCAGCTTCCTGTGTAAAATGTTCTCAGCCTCTTTGGCCAGATCCACGTCGTTCCTCCGTGTTCTGTTTTCCTGTGCTGCCCACTCTGTTCTGTTTTGTTTAATTTCATTAAAACTCTTGGAACTTCTCTCCTGCAGTCTGATTTTCTCTCTGCAAACAGCAGAGACAAGTCCAAACCGTTCTGGATCCTGAGAGCCTCAGTGATAAAGTGTACCTGTCATCTGATCGTTAAGCAGCTGTTTCAGATCTTCTGTTGTTTATCTGCTCGTCAAGTCAAGACCTGGAGTTGGTTCCTGTGGTCCACACACTCCTGCACTCTGGTTCTGATTGGCTGGTGACTGAGAAGGGATGAAGATCTTTGTCCCGACTCTTCCTCACTGCATTCTGAAGAACTTGCTGCAGGTGGGTATGATTTTGAGTCCAGCTGATCTGACCCAGTTCAGGTCACAGCGTTCCTCTTTCCTCTTTTCATCTCAAACTGAATTAACTTGACTTTAAAACTGCTGAAGCTTTTTGTTTCTTAACTAAACTAGACTGAAACATGATGGAACAAACCCTGGATTTATTTAACCTCAGACTGTTTGTTATCCAGGGTTTGAGCGCCGCCGGTTGCAGCCGACAGCTCGTCTGCAGAGAAAACCAAAGATGAAGGAGAATCTAAAACGCTGCAATAATTTCTGCTGTTTCATGGAGAAAAAGCTGCAGACTGGACAGAAGGAGGAAATGAAGACGCATGAAGAAGAGGAGGTGAAGAAATGAATGTGAGGGAGGAAGATGAAGATGGATAAATCAGGATGAGGAAGATGAAAGTCAGAGATGAAAACTGATGATTGAGCTGCAGAACCTCGTAGTATTTTTAATGTTCCTGACAGAAAGACAAACATTTTTCAGATATAAGTAGATGCATGAGGGAAACACGACCGAGATGTTTTAATGTGAGCATACAGGTTAAACCTGTCCTGACTACTGGTGTAACTAAAGGTCAAAGACTAGTTAGTGGTAGATAATCCAATTGGACCAGTTATCTGTGAAAAGATGTGATTTGTGGCTCTGACTGGAATATTTTTAGTCTGACAGTCTGAAATCCTGAGGAAAGTTTCTGAAATGTTGCTGCAGAGACGCCCGCACTCAGATGCTGTTTCTGTTCCCTCAAAGTGTAAAATGATTTGATTTCTGAAGGAACCTCCACATGACGTCCTCTCCACCAGCCCTGTCAGACATCTGAACCGCTGCATGAGATTCTCTGTCCTTTTCAGGCTTCGGGGAAAAAAATGGTCAGTTTGTAAAGCTCTGAATAACTGCAAACATAACTGAAGCTTTATTAGGTTTAAATAATAAACATGTTATTGTCCGTTTCCCCGGAGAAAGACTGCTAATGTCCCAGGTGTATTCTGTAAGAAGCCAGAATGTCTGCCATTATCATGAAAACAGACAGTCTAGTCATGTTAACAATGTTGTGATAATTATATCAGACTGACGCATGAAGAAAAACACAAGTTTCAGTGCTTGTTCTCTGGAAGGAAGACAACCAGAGTCTGAGACTGTCTAATGATGCTAAACAATTAATTATTAAGTCCAATTTTCAGTAATTATCCCAGCAGCTGGCAATCTTTGACTTCTTCGTTTAACTAGGAAGCAAAAATCCTTTGACATTTGGCGAGCTAGCGGGGGGGGGGGACTGACACAGACTTCACAGATAAATGTTTTCATGACATTGGCATTTATTCTGGCTTCAAACAAGACACTAACATCATCGACAGTCAGGCTTTCTCCAGGAAAACTTGTCATTCAAACCTGATGATGGAGCTGAACATCTACAGCTGCTGATGTCAGGCGTGGATCCCTATAGGACCCTGTGGCATCATCTGGTCCTTGGTAGGACCATGTTAGACCCTGTGGGACCCTGTGGCATCATCTGGTCCTTGGTAGGACCTTGTTAGACCCTGTGGGACCCTGTGGGACTGGGTAGTACTTACTGGTGGTGTTGTAGAAGATGCCATTGAACTGCTCGGGACAGGGTCTGGAGATCAGCTCTCCTGCTGCACTACGAGGCCAGCAGGTCCCGATACCGTCCACCGAGAGGTCACAGTACAGACCTGCAGACAGACAGATGAGCTATCAGCTTTAAAGTCATTAAAGCATGTTGGAACAGTTCTGTTGGACTCCACAGAACCGTTCAACCTGGACCTGGGTCTGGAGAAGGTTCCAAAGCTGTGGAGAACGATCTGCCTTATTCTGGTTCCTAAATATTCATCCTTGGCACTGATTTAGTTCCTTCCTGCTCTTTGATTTTTGTTTTCTGGACTTGTTTTTAATGGATGTTCTTCTGTCTGTGAAGTTCCACAAAATACAGGCGTGCTCCTCTACATTATCTGGATTATTGATCTGCTGACTGACAGACCAGTCCAGGGCCTTCAAGAAGAACGGAGACCCTGACAGACTCCACTTCCTGAGGACGTTCAGGTCCTCCAGTGTTTGGAGTTCTAGCAAATTTCAGATAAACATTTGTACTTGAAGCTACTTGTGCAATCAGAGTAAAACATTTTCACATTTCACCCACTTCAGGGCGGTAAAAGTGTCAATCACCTGACGTTCTTCAAAGTTTGAAGAATCAGTACCGACCTGAGGAGTTACTGATGGTGAACGTCTGGTTCAGCAACATCAACGTCCTCGCTGAGACACACAGAGAGATAGGAAGTAAAGAATCAGCTGTTTCATCCTTAAAGCTGGAGGCTTGGGGAGGACGTTACCTGTCAGGTTGGTGGACAGCAGGATCAACGTCTCACAGGTGAGTTCCACCGCAGAGACTCGTCCGGTCAGCAGCAAACACACACAGATCACCTGAAAACAGACGACAGGAGATCACCAGGACAACACGCCACTAACCAGTGAGTAACCAGCCCTCAAACGGCTAGTAACCAGCTATTAACCCATCCTCTAACAAGCCAAACCAGATGGTAACCCCTCCTCAAACCATTCTAACCAGTTAGTTACCCATCTTCAAAGAGCTGTTAACCAGTTAGTAAACCATGCTCCAGCAAGTTTAACTAGCTGAAAATCCAAACTAATGTTGGAAACAATGAAGGTGATGGAGGTGATGATGAAGAGGCAGCAGGTATGAGAGCAGGACAGGTGAGACGCACAGGAAGGAGACAAACTGAGACAGAAACCAGGTCAAAGTGAATGAAGAGATAAAAACTGGGACAAACAGAAGACAGAGGAACAGTGTGTGTGTGTGTATGTGTGTGTTGTGTTTCATCAACGTGTTAAATGGTCACATGACCACAGCCTGTCAACAGATGCTTCATCAGCAGCTTCAGGATGAAGATGAGTGACTCCGACTGTCAACAACGGTTCAACTAAAACAATTAATCAATCAAAAAATCAGTCAATTAGTGATTAATGAGTTTATCCTGCTGTTGGTTATTAACTGATAAATGAAATATTGTTCAGTCAGAGGGACTGCAGGCTGTTGGCATTCTGAACACACACACACACACACACACACACACACACACTTCATGAGGAGAATCTGTCCTCTGAGACTTCCTGCTGGGACTCTGCAGCTAAAATTAACTCGCTGAGTTCAGAGAACATCCGTCTTCTGGACAGAAATGTTCTGTTGGCACCAAGTCAGAGGAAGGAGTGCTGCTGAGACAGCATCGTCTTCATCACTGTAAAGACACGGACATCTGTCCAACACAGGAACCAGGACGTCTGTTCAAAGAGACCAGGAAGATCTGTCCAACTCAGAGACCAAAGACATCTGTCCAACATAGAGACCAGGACATCTGTCCAACACAGGAACCAGGACGTCTGTTCAAAGAGACCAGGAAGATCTGTCCAACTCAGAGACCAAAGACATCTGTCCAACATAGAGACCAGGACATCTGTCCAACACAGGAACCAGGATGTCTGTTCAAAGAGATCAGGAAGATCTGTTCAACAAAGAGAACCGGAAAATCTGTCCAACACAGAGACCCAAAACATCTGTCCAACATAGAGACCAGGACATCTGTCCAACACAGGAACCAGGACGTCTGTTCAAAGAGACCAGGAAGATCTGTCCAACTCAGAGACCAAAGACATCTGTCCAACATAGAGACCAGGACATCTGTCCAACACAGGAACCAGGATGTCTGTTCAAAGAGATCAGGAAGATCTGTTCAACAAAGAGAACCGGAAAATCTGTCCAACACAGAGACCCAAAACATCTGTCCAACATGGAGACCAGGACATTTGTCCAACACTGAGACTTGTCTGTCTTCTTTGTCTTTGACGTAAACCTGTTTGAAACTCGTTTTGTTGTAAAAGCTGCAGTCTGATCCTGGAGTTAAATGTTTCCATCACGTTCCAGAGGACTGACACAGATTTGTCTCACAGAGACATCGGGCGCCCTGACCGATGGACAGGGTTTGACACCATGAGGGCAGCCATGACAGCTGAATGTTTTGTTTTCACCTGGTTTTGTTAGTTTCTGCCTTTAACAACAGAATAAATAAATCAGCAGCTCCTGTTTTCACGCGCTGAGCGATGTCCAGCCTGCATGTCTCTGTTCCCGAAGAACTTCAAAAACTCTGAGACAGAAGAGCGACCCAGAAAAGCACCGGAGCAGAAAGACCAGCCGTCACTGTCAGAGGTTTTTTATAAAACTCTTTCCACAGTCAGGCATGACGAAGCTGGATCCAGAACCAACGGTCCAACAAGCAGCTGGACGAACAGAACCACCTGTCAGGTTGGTTCTGGAGGTTCTGCTTCAGGTTGGTTTTTATCAACTTTTATCTTTGTTTTGATCGTTAACATCAGAGGCGATGATTCAATTCAGTCAGAGTCAAAGTTCTCCAGACTCTGATTGGCTGCAGCCAGAACTCAGTCTGTGATTGGAGGATCTGACTGAACTCGGCCTGTGATTGGAGGATCTGACTGAACTCGGCCTATGATTGGAGGATCTGACTGAACTCGGCCTGTGATTGGAGTATCTGATTAAACCCGGCCTGTGATTGGAGTATCTGATTAAACCTGGCCTGTGATTGGAGGATCTGATTAAACCCGGCCTGTGATTGGAG
>NC_051441.1:1023815-1024957 GCF_001649575.2 Kryptolebias marmoratus | reverse complement strand
TCTAAACCCGGTCCAGTTTGGAGCTCTAAACCCGGTCCTGTTGGAGCTCTAAACCCGGTCCTATTGGAGCGTTTGTTTACATGTTGTATATTTTGTAGTTTACATGCTGTTTTGTGTTGTTTATGTTACTGTTGTTTCGTGTTGTTCACATGTTGTTGTTTTTTTTTGCTGTTTACATGTTGTTGTTGTTGTTGTTGTTGTTTGTGTTCTGTCAGCACAGATTCAGCTCTCAGCCGTCGCTCTGCTCGGTGTTTGTATGTTTTCTGTCTCAGTGAGTCGATCGTTTGGAGGAAGTTCGTTTGTTTCAGTTGCTGCTGCTCGTTTGGACTCCCTGAAGGCAGATTCACACCCCGTCCATCTGCTGCACACACACACACACACACACACAGAACACACACAGAGTGCACACCCCAGAACACACACACACACACTCAGGAACACACTGTAACAGCTGAACCCGTTCATCATCAAACATTGGAACCTGTGACTGAAACCGACTGAACACATCCTCATTATTTTGATTTTCATTCATTTCTGCAGCCAAACCCAGAACCTAAACCATTCCCAGAACCTGCCGAACCCTGACCTCTGACCCAGAAATGATGTTCTGCTTGCATTAGAAGGTTTGTGATTCAACCCCAGCAGGGACAGCTCGTCCAATCAGTCGGCTCACCTGAGCTTCCCGAGGGACGAAGTTTAAACTGAACAACCTGAGCTGCTGATAAAGTTATTGATCTCTGATCAGAAAGAAGGTTTTACCTGAAAGCCTAATTATTGATCATTATTTTCAAATGATCACTTCCTGTTTGGAGTCTACTTCCTGTCTAAAGCTGCTGACTGTGTATTTCTCTGTCCTGTTAAACGGAGGTTCTGTCCGTGGTTCTGAATCTGAGGTTCTGTCTGTGGATCTGAATCTGAGGGTCTGTCCATGGTTCTGAATCTGAGGTTCTGTCCGTGGTTCTGAATCTGAGGTTCTGTCCGTGGATCTGAATCTGAGGTTCTGTCCGTGGTTCTGAATCTGAGGTTCTGTCCGTGGATCTGAATCTGAGGTTCTGTCCGTGGTTCTGAATTTGAGGTTCTATTCATGGTTCTGAATCTGAGGTTCTGTCCGTGGATCTGAATCGGAGGTTCTGTCCGTGGAT
>NC_051441.1:1012474-1023735 GCF_001649575.2 Kryptolebias marmoratus | reverse complement strand
GAGGTTCTGTCCATGGATCTGAATCGGAGGTTCTGTCCGTGGATCTGAATCTGAGGTTCTGTCCGTGGCTCTGAATCTGTTTGATGTTTCTGTCTTTGTGTGTTTCCTGAGGAGTTCTGAGGAGTCAGTAACCTGTTTGGTTCTGGGTCCAAACTGAACCACTGCCTTTTTTTTACTTTAAACATTCACAGCACCGACTCCAGTCTCAGGCGAGTCCAAACGGGCCCAATGCTCAAACAGAACCTCTGAGGAACCCAGTGATGAAACAGATCAGAACTTCTCTGGGTTTTCTTTTGTTATGAAAGTCCCAGAACCAACAACAGGTTCAAGTTCTGGTTCTGCAGCCTTCATCCAGACGAGTTCAACCACAACAGAAAAAGGGTTCTGTTGCTTTGGTTCTGAGTGAGTTTGGACAGATTCAGATAAACCCAGAACCACTCAGAACCCACGTAGATACCAGTCAGAACTCTGACGGTACCAAACCGAACCCAGGAAGTACCGGATCTGTACCGGTTGGGTTCAGTGTGGATTTTTAGGTTCTGGTTCGAATCTTCAGCTTCTGTTGATGTTGTTTCTGAGGTTCTGGTTCTGATCCAGTTGACTCATCCCAAACCGTAAATCTGATGTATCCCTAACTGCGCGCGCACGTCCTTCAAGCTGCCGCACAGCAGGACTTCAACTGGACCCAGAACCGATTGCTGACTCTAAAACCGAGTTCTGGTCCTCACAAACCATGAGATCCTATCGGAACCGTCCGGACCGGACAGTAAAAACAACACGTGCACGCGCACACGCCCTCAGCTGCGCGCTCTCGTCTTACCTGACTCAGGACTTTTCGCTCCATCTCTCCACGGGAGCGCGCGCTCAGGCACGCGGCGGGTATCCCGTTCAGAACCTGGTCCCGTGCGCTCTGGTCCGATTCAGGTCCCACCTCATGTCGGTCGAACCGGGGCAGAACCAGCTGACAGATCCGCACCAGAAGGACGAAGAGCTGAACCGAACAGAACCGGGCCGGGTTCGATCCAACTCAGCTGAGACGGAGACGCGGGCGGCTCTGACTCGGGTCTGTCCTGGTCCCGGTCCCGGTCTTGGTCCTGGTCAAGGTTCGTCCTGGTTCGGGTCCGTCATGAATCATGGATGTGCGCGCGGTTTCACTACGGGAACCGAAGAGAGGAGCAGCGCGTGCAGCCGGTGAGGAGGAGGAGGAGGAGCGCGAGCCAATCAGAGGAGGGAGTGGGTCACTCAACACCCAGATCCAATCAGAACCAACCAGAACCAATCCAGGTTCAGAACCAGGTGGCTCCTGGGTCAAACTTTCAGGTTTATATCAAGAACTGATCAGTTATCAAGACAGAATCTGATTGGATAAAAACAAAAATATCACGTGACTGTGTTGAGCTTCATGAGCTGCATCACTCTCACCTCCCACCTGTCTCTCACCTGTCTCACATTTAAATATAATGACAAAAAGCATTTTGTATTGAAGATATTTCTATGTGTGTGTGTGTGTGTTACTGTGTGTGTGTATACACAAATTACCTACATGCCCCCCCACCCTCCCCCCAACACACACACAGTTTTGCCAGAACCCGATAAATGCTGAGTCAGCAGAAACCCTGATTATGTTACACAGAGCTGAAGGACGACCCAGTGTGTCCATCTCTCTGTGTGTGTGTGTGAGGGTGTGTGTGTGTGTGCGCGCGTGTGTGAGGGTGTGTGTGTGTGTGTGTTGTAGCATCAAGAACAATGAAGTCCTCTCAGACTCAACTCAGGTTCTGACTTCCTGGATTTGACTTCATGTGAATTTACAGTCATACTAAAAAATAAAATAAAATAAAAGTCATCATTCTTCACTTTTAAGTTTTTCTGTTTCAGGACATTAAACTTATTTGATCATCAGAAGATTTTAAATCAAATAAATCCAACCTCAGATGAACAAAAACACACAACAGACTCCACCATGTCAGCATTTATTAAACAGAACCAGACAGTTACAGCTGGGTGGTTCCCTGCTGAGGATCAGAGGTTTTTATGTCTCTACATGTATCAGAACTAAAAGCCTCACCAGGTTTTATTCTGTCTTTAAATTCCCGCACCGTGCAGGTTCCTGTTCGTGTGTTCAAACAGCAGAGACAGAAGGTGACGAAGGCTGATAAATTTAGGTGTAACAGAAGAATCCCATCATGCTCCGGTGGACGGATCAGCTCCTCTCAGGGTTGGGTTACTTTATGCCTGAATGTTGCTTCAGAAATATTAGAAAGCTCTAATGGACGGGTTGAGGTGAGCCGCTGACATCTGGGACACTTCTTCTCACTGCTCCTCTTCATCCTGAAATGTCAGCCAATCAGAGAGCAGAATCTGTCACACTCCTCTCAGGTAGCAGAGTGAAGGACGCTGAAAGTTACTGACCTGTTTAAAGTTTGTCTCTGTGTTAAGACAGCGCAGGAGGACACAGCGAGTCTGTTCTTCCACAGAGAGGCAGCAGCTGGAGCAGGCTGGATGATGAAGATCATCTCCTCATCTTCAGGCCTGTGGTCACCAACACTGAGAAACATCCTCACATTTCTGCACCAAGACTCTACAGCTTCAACTCCATTTGTCTGTTAGAATCTGAACCATCAGTGATCCGGAGACCTTCAGTCCCGCTCTCAGTTCTGCTGCTTTAGGCTGAGACTGCTGGAGGACAAACTGTCCACATTTCGTCCCTCTGTCTTTTTTTAACTTATGGGTATTGTTGTAAAAACAGAGTTTAGTTCTTTCAGCTCATATATGAAGATAAAACTGAGCTGATCAACCAGTCGTCTGATTTTTCCTGATTAAATCTGTGAACTTGTTTCTTCCCAACAACTGACAGCCAGTGAAGCAGCTAATCATGATGCTGCTGCCACCGTGCTTCACCTCTGAGAGGTTTCAGTTTTCAGGTTAGGAATAATTAAGGTTCTTACCAATGAACTTCAGGGATGTTTTATTTTGAAAAGCAGCAGCTTCCTGTCTTTGGACATGCACGACCCAGGTTCTGGTTCCAGTTCAACGCAGGTTTTAGGACCCAGTTTGAGTTTGTTCCACAGAGTCATGTTATTAGCAAACATCTGATCTTCACAAACAGGAGTTAAAGTCCAGTTTCTGATCAGACGGACTCTGCAGGTTTAAACACGGAGCTCAGCACCTACCTGACCTGAAGGTGAGAACAGATTCCACAAACAGGTGCATCAACACACTTATCTGTTTGCTCCTGCAGGATGTGAAGGATCGAGTTTCCTCCAAAGAAAAAACCTCAGAGTGTCTGTCTGCTGAAACACCACCTGTGTGCTGAGACCACCCACCCGTACATCACCTGGATTTTATAAAAGACAGACAGCTGGTCAGAAACAGACGGGGACACGTCTCTAACCTTCAGCAGCACAGATCTACCTCTCTGGGACTGACGGGTAAGTTCTGGTTTTATAGCAGCTTTCAGGTGTCTCCTTCTAAGCTGATCTACAGAAATGATGATTTAATCTCCTGCAGATTTCTTAGGTTTTTAAAGAGTTTCTAATTGTTTCAGAAGCTTTATTCTATTGGAAGATTAACAAAAAATCCAGAAGAATCATTTTATATAAATTACAGATTAATTTGAATGTCACTGACTGAAATAAGTGTTTGATCTCCAAACAAAACACGACTTGGAACCTGATGGAGAAACTTCTGTCAGTGAGATGGTTCTTATACTTGGTCTCCAGGTTTGCACACGTCTCAAAGGGGATTTTAGCCCACTCCATTTTACAGAAACTCTCTAACTCCTTCAGGTTTCTTGGCTGGTTGTTGGACACTCAAAGCTTCGGTTCCTCCCCAGATGTTCCACAGGGCTGAGGTCTGGAGAATGGCTCAGTGGAACCGGCTCCCTGAATGTTTTGGCTCAGTGTCATCCTTGGAGCCTCTTCAGCGTTCTGGATGAGGGAAGAAAGTTCTGGTCCAAGATTTTATGGCACATGGCCTCATCCACTGGCTCCTCAGGGTGGTGAAGTCAACCTGATTGTCTTGTTGTCCTCTCCAGCCTCATACTGTCTGTCCCCTGATGTCCTTTGACAGATCTGTGGTCTGATCTATGCTGGTAGAGGTTGGAGCAGAAGAAACTAACTCTTTGGACAGATGGACTTTAAACTCAAGCCGAGATTAGGAGAGTCTGCAGCTGATTGATTGTAGGGGATCAAATACTTGTTTCAGTCAATAAGTTGCAAATTAATCTGTAACTTTGCTGAAAACTGTTTTTTTTCTGGATTTTTAGCTGATATTTTGTTTCTCTCCATTAAAATGAAACTGCCAAAAAAATTGAGACAGTTTATTTCTTAGTAAGTGAGTCAAGTCATAAAATCAGCAGGAAATCAAAGAATTAATCCTCTCCCTGTATGAGATGTTCTGCTGATCTGGTTCCAGCTCTGATGATGATCGTCTCTCGTTGTCTTCGTCTCATCCTGCGTGATGTCCTCGCTCCATCCTGCTTACATCACTTCCTGTTGGAGTTTGTAGGCACCACCCTCTTCCTGTCTGCCAGCCTATCAGCTGTTTTAATAAAACCCGACCTGAGACCAGCTGCCAATCTGACCAATCAGAGCCATCCATCTTTGGGCCCATATCCATCTGGACTGGTGCCTGAATGTCCCCTGCAGGTAGTCCTGGTCTTTGGTCTGTCTGTTGCCATGGCAGCGCTCTGTGTGGGTGGGGCAGTTCACCTGAACCCAGCAGTTTCCATAGCAATGGCTTTGACCCTGAGGATCCGCCTGTGGAGGGCGGTGCTGTATGTGATTGGTCAGCTGTTGGGGGGCGTGGCCTCTGCAGGACTGCTGATGGGGCTGACCGGAGACTTGTCGCCAGCTGTAAACCAGGTGAGTGTTACTCTGAGTCCTGAAAGCCAATCAGAGAGCAGCGTTATCATGTTTGTGTTCAGGTGTCTTCTGGAGTCCAGCTGCACCAGGCGGTTACCGTGGAAACGCTCATCACCCTCCAGCTCGTCCTGGTTGTCCTGAAGACCACAGACATCTCTCTGCCGGCAGCAGCAGGTCCTCTGTTGGTTGGTCTGGCTGTCAGTCTGGGTCACCTGGTGGCTGTAAGTCCCACCCACCATTCAGAAAAAGCAACAAACTGTTGAGCAGCACACCTGTGACCTGTGTTCTCTCCCAGGTAGGGGCCACTGGTTGTGGAATGAACCCTGCCAGGTCCTTCGGTCCAGCTCTCGTCACACTGGACTTCAGAAACCACTGGGTCAGTACACACACACACACACACACACACACACACACTCAGACTGAGCTCTGATTGGTTGCCTCCTCTGCAGGTGTTCTGGGCGGGGCCTGCTCTGGGGGCGTGTCTTGCTGCCCTCCTGAACGACCTGTTGCTGCGACCACGTTGGCGTTGTCCCAAAGACTGGTGGGCGAAGCTAAAGCAGCTGTATGAACTGACAGACAAGCAGCAGGAGAGGGCGCTGTCACCGCTGCCGTAACGCATCACCTGACCAAACGACACGGCTGTGATGTCATCGCGGTACCTGCTGCTATGAAAAACCTGAGCAGCAGTCAGTTTGTTTGAAATGTTCTGATGTTACAAACTGATTCTGATCAATAAAATCCATCTCCTGCTGTTTTTATCCACGACCTTTGACCTGTGCTGTTCCTCACACCGTCACTGATAAACTCTGCGACCTTTGACCTGTGCTGTTCCTCACACCGTCACTGATAAACACTATGACCGGTGCATTTGGTTCTGATGGTTCTGGGTTCTGATGGATGGTCTTTTTCATGATGTTCCTGAACTCATCACTGACAGGAAACTCCAAAAATAAAAGCCCAGAGAAATAGATCAGGCTTTTATTTTTACCTTCCATTGACAGGCAACAGCACCTCAGACTCCTGACCGGCTGTCAATCATCTGTCAGTACACACACACACACACACACACACACACAGATGATGGTGATGATGTTTTTGTATGTTTTCCTACAAACCTCCTACCTGACCTATGACCTTCTGCTCCTGTGATGTCATCAGTGACCCATTAAAGGCCCAGTCGGGTTCTCCTTAATAAATTTATCATGGAATGTAGAAATAAATCAAACTGAACTGAAATAAATTGGTGTGAATGTAATTACTGACTGTGTCCACTGGAGGGCAGCGTTTCCCCTCCACATTATTAAACATTAATGTTTTTATTGAACACGTCCCTGCTGGCATCATTGTGGTTAAATACAATTATATTAACAAGAATAACTATTTTACCCACCTGTTTGCCACTAGAGGGAGACAAACCAGCATCTCTGAAGAGTTTTCTTCCCTCAGAGACCAAAGACCTGAGTTCCTTCAGAGCTTCAGCAGCAAACAGGAAGAGGATTTCAACAGCAGCATCTGTAAATAAGTTTTTTTTTAATAAATTAAGATATGGGTCTGTTTTGTGGTTTAATGTTTACATGGAGTCTCAAATGACCATCATAGTCCTACAGCAGAGGTGTAGGTATCAGTTTCTATCAGCAGGTGACAGAGTCGGGCTATTTACTGAGATGAACTTTGGTTTGAACCTATATTTGATTTGCTCAAACTGAAAAACCTACAGGAAGCCAATTCCGCATTTTTCAAGAGTATAAGTGGAATTTTCTAAAACTGTAGTATCTGTTTGTAATAATGTGATTGAAAATATCTCTAAGATGAATTCTGACTGTTAAGAATATTACTGTGATGAGGAGAGATGCTGTTATTGAAATTTAAAACACTAAAGAGACAGAAGTGTGATTTGATTATATGATAAAACAGCTTGCCATACATTGGGCCACTCAAGCAAACAAACAGGCAGACCTGAGCATACAAAAAACCCATTGTTGTTTATTGTTTGTTTAATTTAATGTGCATGTGGTGAACTTCTCCTTATAGCCCCGCCTCCTTCGCTCTGATTGGGTAACTGTCCCCTCTCTCTGATGAATGTTTGTGTTATTAAAGCTGGCAGGATCCGCAGCCTGTGAGACAAAGCTGAGGGAGGTAAAACCTGAAGGCCTGTGAGTGAGGATGAGGAGGATTAGTCCAGATTACACAACAGTTTATAACAGCAGAGAAAGAGAAGAAGAAGAAGAAGAGAGCTCACAACAGGACAGAGATACACACTCCCTAACTGGGCCCAACGGGACCAGGTTGTCAGAACCGACTCTAACTGGTGTGAGGTGGAGGAGGAAGACGAGGAGGAGGAGAGGTGAACTGCTGTGAGCTGGCCCGGGCTCAGCGGGCGGTCTGGATGGACGGGTTCCAGGCGTACGGGGCGGGGAAGGCCGGCGGCGCCTTCGATCCTCTGACCTTCATCAGGCAGCCTCAGACCGTGCTGAGGATCTTCTGCTGGGTGAGTCTCAGGATGTCCACCTGTTTGGGTCCAAAGCCTCACGGCTCCTCTGGGGTCTGAGGAAGAACTGGCTGCAAAGATGAAATAACCTTTTCCAGGTTTAAGCAGCTGGAATCATTGTTCTTCAGGTTGGATGATGACGGACGGTTTGTGTAACTTCAGCCTGAGCTGCTGTGTGACTGTGACCCAGTTCTGGTTCTGGTTTGTTCAGCAGCTGTGTGAGTGTGATCGGGTCATGAGACCAGCTGGAACATTCCTGGGGCTCAGCTGCAGACTCACCAAACAAAAGTTCGTTGTTTGGCTGTGATCGGGTCAGAAAACAAACGCCAACAGAACTCTGACGGGTCAGTTCCCTGAATGTGTGCTCAGCTCAGTCACAAACAAACAGGAAGCGTTTGGCAGGAATTTAGATGGAAATCGTTTGATAAGTTCAGATAAAACTTAATCTACAGTTTTTGTGACATCATGTGACTGCAGAGCTTCAGTCTGAGGTCAGGTGACTGCGGTCACACCATCATTCTGCTGGGAACATGACAGAAGAAGAAGAAGAAGGTTTGTTTTCCAGCTTTCCTGATAAAATCTGGTTTCCTCAGCAGCAGAAGATGAAAGCAGTCTCTGGATGAAATTCTGGAGCAAAGACTGATGGGAAGCAGTTGTAATAATCAGGAACAAACACAAAATGTCCAGAAACACAACTCACCAACAATATTCATCAGAACAAAAGTTCCAGCAGCATCCAAACCTGAGAAAAGATCTTGACTTTAATGATAAATTAGAAGACTAGCTTATGATGCAGACCCCAACCACCACCTCCTCCTCCCTGTAGGGGTCTCCACAGCAAATCATCTGCCTCCATCTACCAGCATCCTCCACTGTCCCACCAACCCTCTGCAGATCCTTCACTCCATCCATGATCTCCATATTCCCCATCCTTTGAGATATCGTTCCTTTGTCTCCAGGTCTTCTCCATCGTGGTCCTGGGCTGCATTGCTAACGAAGGTTACATTAACCGACCTGAGGCGGTGGAGGAGTTCTGCATCTTCAACCAGAACCAGAATGCCTGTAACTACGCCGTCGCCGTGGGAATGCTGGGTTTCCTCTGCAGTGCCGGTTTCCTGGCGTTGGATGTTTACTTTCCTCAGATCAGTGGAGTGAAGGACAGGAAAAAGGCCGTCATGGCCGACATCGTGGTGTCAGGTGAGCGTCACCATGCCTTGTTTTGCACCTTACCTGTTCAGGTGTTAATCCCCACCTGTAACGTGTGTTTTTCATGTCTCTGCAGCTCTCTGGTCTCTCATCTGGTTCGTGGGTTTCTGTTTTCTGGCCAATCAGTGGCAGGTTTCTAAACCGGAGTACAACCCTCTAAACGAAGGCGCCGACGCTGCCAGAGCCACCATAGTCTTCTGCTTCTTCTCTGTCTTCACCTGGGTACGTGCCTGCTGCCCCCTGCTGGTCACGCTGCAGTGGCACGGCATTGTTCAGGGTTTGTGGACAGATGTTTCACTCAGACACAAGCTCGACCCTGAAGCATTTATTTAGTCACATGTTGTTCCTTTCCAAATAATCACGTTACACATAAAATATTTGACATGCTTCATCTGACACGTGTCTTTTATCTGTGTTTGTGTGTTTGTGTTACGGATTTGTGCTTTTGTTGGGTGACCTGCTGTGTTTGTGTTGCGTGTTGTTGTGTTACCTGTTGTGTGTAGGGAGGGCTCGCCCTGCTGTCCTTGGAGCGTCTGAAGAAAGTCTCTTATGAAGAAGAATACAACAAACTCTTCAGTCCTCCTCTTGCCTAAAACACAAACGCACCTTAACGTCACCTTTCTCCTGCAGCCAATCAAAGAAGAGTGCTTTCTTCAGCCCATTTCCTGAACTCTGATTGGTCACTCTAAGTGCCTGTCAACCAAAGTGCCTTCTGGTTTCCACGGTAACAAAGTGATGCTGATTACACAACATCCAGCTTGAATGAGCTTAAGTTTGGCTTGATTGTGACTTTGCTCTGCTGCTCAGGGTCAGGTTGTACGCTGAGTAATCATTCCACCCTGGAAAACCAACGGTTTAAATAAATTATTAAATAATATGACATTTCTGTCCATGATGAGTGGACTGTAACCTGGTTCACCTGCTGAGTGCTTCAGACCTGTGAAGGTGACATCCATCATTTCTGACTCTGTAACGTCGGTTCATGCTCTCTCTGTGCCTGATGTTTCCTGTGTTCTGACTCTGTAACGTCGGTTCATGCTCTCTCTGTGCCTGATGTTTCCTGTGTTCTGATGTAAGATGATGATGTAACAGATCACCTGAACACCTTGTCAGTCAGGTATCAGGTATGAAGTCAGTAGAATATTAAATTAAACCTGGTGGAAGACGTGGGTTAGATCACTTCAATCAGCATTTTTTGCGGACCAACCCAACCAATGATTTCTTCTGTCATTAATTCAGGTCTGTCAGACCCAGCTCCTGTCCACCGACTCAGATAGTCCAGGTAATCAACCAGAACCGAGCCCCGAAAGCCTGTGAAACCAAAAGGGGGAGGCCCATACCAACGCTGTCAGAGTGTTGAACTCTGCCTATCTTGATCCTGGTTCTTCTTCAGCTGGTCCTGAACACGTCTTCCTCCTTCTGTCTGAACTCCAGATCTGTTTCCTGTCCCAAGGTCTCCAGGTGCTGCTGACCATGTTAGACAAACTGCAGCAGCTTTACTCAGAAAGCTTTAAAGATCTCTTTTATCTGTTGTTATTCCCTTATGAGCTCTTAAATAAACATCTGTGAGTTAAAATGTTGATTTTTTTTTCACATATTCACACAAGATTCTGTGTTTCCACTGTATAATTTCCAGCAGACATGCTGGGACTTCATTCTGTCAGCAGGTTTTCATGAATGTGTTTTTCTTACCAGGACCTGAGATGTTTTCAACACCACCACCAGGGGGCACTGTCCCCCACTGAAGCTCAAGGTTCAACAAAGACAAAAGGACAGAATCAAACAGCAGTGTGTGTTTGTTGTAAAACCACCAACATGAACCAAAGTCCCATCCTGTGGTCCGCTCTGAGACCTGGGTCCAACACACTGCTGCCGGTCAGTTCCTCCAGAACTTCAACCACAGCTGCCCCCACGGCCCAGCAGTCCCAGTCACCTGAAGTCCACGCCCACCTGCTGCTCATCTTCCAATCATCTCTCAGTATCTGACTGAATGAAGCTCAGACCCAGATCCACTTCTTCACACTGGTCTGATCCTGCTTTGATTTGTTAGGGGTCCTGCTCTCTTTCATGTTTGAGATGTTCTCCTGGTTTAAATGAGTGATCCACCTCAGCAGATCAACACGTTCTGCTGCAACCCGTTAATGAGCCGTTCATTTCAAACCAGGAGTGCTGAAGCAGAAACATCTAAAATCTTTAGGACATTGAGGCCCAGGGGACCAGGATTGAGCTCATGATCTCCTCTGCTGGGACCTGCTTCATAAATCCAGTAACTTCTAACAGCAGCTTTTAGTCTGATTCATGATCATGTGTTGGTGGTCCAGTAAAGACCGACGAGGCTCAAACGAACCTTAGGGCCTTTTGGCCCAGGTCTAGGGCTAGGTTCTCCTCAGGGTTTAGGGGTTTAGGGCCTTTTGGCCCAGGGCTAGGGTTAGGGTCTTCTCAGGGTAAAAGGGGTTAGGGCCTTTTGGCCCAGGGCTAGGGTTAGGGTCTCCTCAAGGTTTAGGGCTTTAGGGCCTTTTGGCCCAGGGCTAGGGTTAGGGTCTTCTCAGGGTAGAAGGGGTGAGGGCCTTTTGGCCCAGGGAAAGGGTTAGGGTCTCCTTAGGGTTGAGGGGGTTAGGGCCTTTTGGCCCAGGGCTAGGGTTAGGGTCTCCTTAGGGTTGAGGGGGTTAGGGCCTTTTGGCCCAGGGCTAGGGTTAGGGTCTCCT